>NW_009970725.1:3044771-3057232 GCF_000747805.2 Chaetura pelagica
GGTATGAGAAGTTTTTCCCCCCAGCATTTTTTTAAAAAAAAAAAAAAAAAAAAAAAAGGGGGAGGGTGGGGGGGGCGGCATTAATTCAGCAACCTCCATTTCTAAATAGGTTCAGTTAAATTGCTACAGTTTTTGTTTAGATAAGGCCTCAGACTCACTGACTCGCTGGAACCCCCTCTTAGTCTTACCTCTAACCACTTTTTCCAGCCCATGGCAGGGAAAAATGTACCACAGGAGGGAGAGCCAGACACCAGCAGTATCGTAAGAGCCTTAAACAAGAGTGTCTCAGCAAACAGAGGGCCAGAATCCACCCTTGCTCACAGTGAGCAATTCATTTGGTTGGGACTGCTTAAAGAAGCAGCTTCAAGCTGCCAGCTTACTGACACCTGACAGCCATCAGACTGCAGTGCCTAAGCTGCTATAAAACATGAGTCAGTCAACAAATTATATTATTTTTTTAACAAATAAGAGTATTTTAGAACATTCTATTCACGTTCTTGTGTATGGATAATTTAACCTTGTGGGTGCTTTGTGACTGTTTTGTTGGGGTTTTTTTAATCTATTTTAACTAAGCATATAAAAGGAATAGGAACACAAAAGTTCTTACTAGTATCAGAAAAAAGTAAACTATTTGTATACAGGGTTATGTCCATATTCTAATGAAGGGCAGAAAGCTCACCCTTCCTTCCTTCCTTCCTTCCTTCCTTCCTTCCTTCCTTCCTTCCTTCCTTCCTTCCTTCCTTCCTTCCTTCCTTCCTTCCTTCCTTCCTTCCTTCCTTCCTTCCTTCCTTCCCTCCTTCCTTCCCTCCTTCCTTCCCTCCTTCCTTCCCTCCTTCCTTCCCTCCTTCCTTCCCTCCTTCCTTCCCTCCTTCCTTCCCTCCTTCCTTCCTTCCTTCCTTCCTTCCTTCCTTCCTTCCTTCCTTCCTTCCTTCCTTCCTGCCTTCCTTCCTGCCTGCCTTTTTCTTTTCTTTTCTTTTCTTTTCTTTTCTTTTCTTTTCTTTTCTTTTGAGGGCTCGGCATCTAGAGGACAGAGACAAGCTCTTTTCACTTGTGCCCTGTGATAGGACAAGGGGCAATGGATTCAAACTCGAGCAGAAGAAGCTCCACCTCAACATGAAGAAGAACTTCTTTACTGTGAGGGTTACAGAGCACTGGAACAGGCTGCCCAGAGAGGTTGTGGAGTCCCCTTCTCTGGAGACTTTCAAGACCTGTCTGGATGCCTTTCTGAGTGATCTGCCCTATTTTTTTTGGTCCTGCTCTTGTAGGGGGATTGGACTCAATGATCTTTGGAGGTCCCTTCCAACCCCTAATATTCTGTGATTCTGTGATTAAGAAAGTATAGCCTTAACTAAACATACCAAAACTGACAGCATACTTTTCTTAAAATTCAAAATACAGGACATTAAACAGTCAACAGCTAATTTTTCCTGATGCTAGAAGTTCAGGTAACAACTGAGAGAGCTATTTTGTAGTATTTTGGGGGGTTGTAGCTAGCTCAAACATCCATACACTCCATAGCCTAATTTCCATGGGAAAAAAAATAGGAAATAAATACACTACACTTTGGATAAGCGTTTTTTCTTTCAGTTTCATTCTTTCAGTCACATACAAACAGCCAAGAAATCAAAGATTCATAGTGGAATATAGAAAATACCACCAACAATATCAAATAACAACAGAAATCTGAGGCCAAAAAAACTACCAAGCTGCAATTAATTTATGCAAAATGCTTTATAATTATGCCTTGATGGATATAAAGCACCTAAATCCAAAATGGTGAGAAAATCCCAGCCTGAACTTGAGGATGGCTAAAGTTACTCAAATCCTTCTTACATTACATGAAGTACACCAGGTTGCAGGAGATCACTTCTACAGAAGTGAAACATTACCAGAATCTGGGCTGATCAACACCTTTACTCCTGAATACAGTCGTGATGTAAAAATAAGGTGTTTCTTAGTTTCCATCCTTCAAGGAAAGAAATTCAACAAGAGCTTTCAGAACAAGCTGAGCACACACTGATAAACTGAGGTCTTCACAAAAAGCCAGTTGTGGACATCAATTTTAAACGGAGCAGGAATTTGTGCAATTGACACCTTTGTGCTTCTCATTCAACACCAGCTTAATAATATACTGACATGGGCCTGGAAGCAGGATTCCTCCCTCCCAACAGAGCTCCCTAAGCACTAAGAAACAGTCACACTGCTTTTTGCTCACTCTGCTTCAATGAATCTCATGGTCCTTGCAAGCATCTGACAGTGGCACAGATAAGAAACTTCTCTAGGACATGGTAAAAGGACACTTTTTCAAGGGGGTGAGCCTAAGAAGAAGTTTGGATTCCTCCTTCATACAAAGGAAAAGACATAACCCAGGTCTCCCCCATCTAGACAATCACTCTAACCTGCAAAATTTCCCTCTGGTTAAACTGTGGAAGACCAGTTGACTGCATGCTTTTCCACACTTCAAAGACCCTGGGCTCTGGGTTATGGATAGATAGAGGAATCTTCCCACAAGCTCTGTTGATGGCTATGACTTCAGCCACATCCTAGGTAAAGTTCAGTGCTCCCTCTCGGCTCACTCTAAACAGCTGGTTATTCAGTGTGAGAGTTTTCAGACTCATCCGATGAGTCACCACTTTTTGGTGCACAGTCTAGTGTACTTAGACTGATGGTTTCCCATCTGGTGAGAAGATTCCTGAGCTCATCAGACATAGCATTAATTAACAATGTGACAGTTACAGAACAACTGTTCTGGAGCAAGAAGCACTCTTTCACATTTTTCTTGCTTTTTGACTTACTCTTTACCTGATAAAAAGGCACACAACGGCACATTATTAGCATCCCCTGTTTTATTAGTATGACAGTTATCATACACATCAACAAGAGATTTACACAGCAGGCCAGCATGACACTGACATACTGAATAACCAGCAACCCCATCTGGTTTTTGCAGGGTCTCATAAAAGCAGCATGTGTGCCCATAAACTCAGAAATGCCATCAGCACCACAGAGGAAGTTGCCAGTCAGAGTTACCTGTGTGTGATCTTCAGGCTAACAGACCTGAATGTAATTTTCAACAGACCTGGCTCAAAAATTCTGACAGTGCAGCCTGTACACTAACCAGAGGAAGGAAACCTAGAGGGCAAGCCATCAATAATCATAAAATGTGATTTTGTCACCAGATTAAGTGGCCAAGCAGCAGCTAATTTAACCAAGTTTAGGAAATTAAGGTCATCCACTTTGATCCTATATTTTAATATTTCCTAATGTCCTCTATAGTTCTGTTTCATCTCCCATCACACTTTTCAGCAAATACTCCATAGAAGTATTTCTCACTGCTCTCCATTGTTGAGCTTGACACTGTGCTCCACACTGAATTCATGCTGGGTGTGCTGGGCCTGTCACTTCAATTAAGAAAAGAGGAGATGAGATAATGCAGCCACCAAACCTAGCAGAAATCTGGCAGAAATTATTCTGAGATGCTCCTACTGTCTACACTGATCCCTGCCAAGTCTCCCCACCCTACACTGTCATTTTCTCTTTTCTTTTATAAGAGGAAATGGATGCTAAATCAGCGAGGTAGGTTCACTCCTTAGCATAACAATTAATAACAATACACCTTTTCCCCTTTGTTATAAATTACTTTAGTGTGTAATTCAGCCAAATGAAAAGACAGGCAACTCTTTTACACACAGTCTCCATCCTTTTGTGTAAGGCCAGGACTTGCTGCATTCACCAGCCTAGAGATCTGCAAAACAATAGCTTTTTCCTTCCACTCTAGCAGCATGAAAACCTATTTTTCTGCTACTACCTTTCATCAACCCCAGAAAACCAAGAACCCAGTAAATGAACTGGTGCAAATAGAGGAATGATGAGACTTCAGTCATTCAAGATGCTGAAGACTACAGCCTAACCTCCAGTTATTCCACAGACTTTTTTTTTACTTTTTTTTTTCTGTGAGGTTGGCCAAAGAAACCACATATTTAGCATTATTTCCTACATATACACCAAGATCTATTTGAGTTACAAGTATAAATACCTTTGTCCGAACTTAGTTTCTTCAGCTATATAAAACGTGCCCTGCTAGGTAACTCCAGCAATGGTGGAGCACACCATTGCACAATCACCTACAGCACCCCTAGGCATAACATCAGTCCCACAACACCTGGTGATATTCTGATATCCCCTCTGCACCGTGTCTACCTCAACACCCTAACACACAGCACTACCTGACACGCCACTATTTGCTAGCCCTGTAGCACAGGGGGACCCAGGGAGAATGAAAGGAAAATGTGAGATAAGGGAACGTGTGGGTCAATAGCCTTCCAGACTCCCACCCAAACCTTATGATAACCCTACCAGGCAGCTCATGTAGTGGAGAGGAGGTAGCACCTACCTTCATAGGCTTCATGTGACTTAATGTCTAAATGGAAAAGGGCTGTCCTTTCTCAAAGATGCTGCACTGGGTTATACAAGCCAGGCCTGTAGGTATTTACATTGTTTCTTCAGTGCATTCTCAAAGGCTTGGACGTGGTCTGTCTGTAGGGAGCCTACAGATCTAGATGGGATCAGGAGGACTCACCCATGCACATGGCAAACCCCAGATGGAGAGGGAGAGCAATGGGGAACTTCCTCTAGAGTACTACTGGGAGTAAAGACCTTGCCTCTGGAAGTCAAAGTACTGGGCAAGTGAAACAGCCTTCCAGCCCACCCTGACCTAATTGCAGCCAGGCAGCTCAGAGGGAGTCTAGCTTACACTACCAAAATCCTGACATGTCAGAATTGCAAAAGACAGGAAACCTCAAGAGAAGTCTTTATAGCCATGGCTCTGCACAGATGTCTTGTCAAAACTCTGTGCCAACAGCATTTGGCTCTAAGTCTTACACAATCCACTCAAGAAGGACACATGCTCTCCATTCTTTCTGGATAGCCTCCAATGCAAAAGCAAGGAGTCACCATCCAAGAGCCTGAGATCCAAGTGTCTGTCCAAGTGGTCCTAAAGCCCACCCCCTGACAGAAGAGGAAGAAAAAAGGAATGCCCTACTCTCTCCTGTCTTGTGGGGCTTCATATGCTCCAACACCTTGCACAGAGAAGCCACCAAAGTGGCTGTGATGCTGCCTGCAGGACACAGAAGAAACCGCAGAAAAAACCGTCTGTCAGGAATGTGCCACAAGGCTCGACGCCGATCTCCAGCTCCTGCCAGCCCTCCCAGCTGTTGCACTCCAAATCTGATTGTTTGAAACTTGTCAGCAGGCTGAAAAGGTGAATTTTGCACAGCCTAGGGTATTCATGTGCCAGTATGTGCATACTTCAGGCCCTAGCTGAAAACATGATCATTACCTGTAAAAATTTAATATCTTTACAAATTAGGAACATTTCGGGCATAATTATCCACTTGGATTAGATAATGAGAGCATGGGTTTCTGAGGTCCCAACTCTCAGGTGAATACACACACTGTGGACACTGGTATGTCCCCGGTTTGCTCAGATTTCAGGTCTTGTGCTTCCAATCCATTTCAGAATGTAGGCCATTGTTATTTCCAGATCATCTGAGAGAGCAAGTCTGAGGTTCATGGCTGACCACATTTCTTTACACACATATTTTGTAATTTTACCTCCCTCTTGACTTTCTCTGTTGTAGCTTTCAATAATGAAAAATAATAATTTTTTAAAAATAATGTTTATTCTAAAAAGTGATTTATTACAACATTAAACATTAAAGGAGACTTCCACAATTGATACCATCAGTGCAGGTGCACCGAAGTCCTTCAATGATCACTACCTTAGAGCAGTTATTAGAATTGTACTCACAGTGTCAGGATTTTAAAAGAGCTTGATTTTATTTTTATTTCTGTCCAGCTGAACTGATGTGGAGGCAGCAGTGCCATTGCTCTTTGGCAAGACTCTATCAGCTTCATATCTGTTCTCATGAAGCTTCCAGTCAAGCTTTTGCAAACTCAGATATTTAGTTACTGTGGTTTCAATACACACCTCAGCTTAATGATGCTCAGCTGAAGAAGCCACCAATTCCAATCCTCTGGTAGCTCACCTATCATCACCAGCGTAAACCAACCAGCCTTTCCTCCACCAGCAGCCTGAATTCCCTGAAGTGCTGCTTCCAGATGGGGAAACTGCCTTCACAGACACCTGTTACATCTCATAATATCAGATAGCACAACGTCTATAATTCTACCTCAGACTCATCCTACAACTTCATGAGTCACACTACATGTTTCACGTACCCAGAAAACTAAAGCAAACAAATGGGAACTATTTGTATTCTTCTTATTTATGCCAGGGTTTATAATAAACCCCTTTGGAAGCACTTCCGAACAGGTAGCAGCTGGCAGACAAGTTTTGCCAAGGATTTAAACTAGTCTTTACCTGTTGCAGCTGTTGGGAAATTTTTAGCTGTTGCTAGAAGTATACTTGTACCTGCATGCTGGGGTTGGGAGTGTGAGCAGGTGTTTGCAAACCACAGTTATTTTGCTAACCATGCCTACTGTCTCAGACTCAAAATACTGATCATGCTAGCAATATCTGGTACCTGCAATATCTTGGTGTAAAGATTCTCATTCAATTTGTCTTACAACAGTGATCAGAACTGCTCTAAGCTACAAAAGCCTCTCCAGCTAATTTCTGTGTGCAGCACGATGCTCCTTACCCTGAAGGCCCTTTAAGATTTGACCCCTTTCACTGTTTTTCCTGCTGTCAGCCAGGACAGCAAAAGAAGAGGTGGCATGCAGGCTGAAAAGCCTAGCAGTCCTCAATCAGCCCTTTGTCTTTCATGACCAGCTTTCTATCCAGGGGCAACAGTCTTTTTCCATTACCAGTAAAAATGAACCCCCCAGTAGGGGTGATGAAGAAACAATAAAACTAATCATTAAGAAGGCCTGCTGAGAAGTGAATTCCAGTCCCAGGTCAGATCTAATTGCATTCTGACACTGAGGCAATGGCCTGATCTTTTATATTAGCAATGTCATGTTTCTTTCTATTTATTTATCTCAATTTTGCTCTTTTTTCCTCTAAAGAAAGAAATATAAATGTGTAAATCAATTAAAAGTTGTACGTAGAGATCAAAATACACATACTGCCCTGTGGTGTACTTTGCAAGTTCTTAAAATACTCTATTTCAAGCCAAGATGAGTTGTGGGAAAAGCAAAAGCAAATGCAGCATTGTGGGAAATGATGAGCAACTGTAAAAGGGAGATTTAGTAAAAATTATGGTAGTGTCATGGCCTATTACCAAGGAAAGCCATGTACACAGGGGAGGAAAGGCAAATTTAGTCATGTGTGTAAGCACACAAGATAAATATGTGTACCTGTGATGTTTGAAAGTATTGAGATTTAGACACTTACTTTTGAGTAATTACATCAGAAATATGTTCCTTTCAAGCTGAGTACAGCACATGCATGCACATGGCATACACACACATATCCAAGAGTATATTTCTAAAAATATAAGAATCCTTAGGTCCCTTTCATCCCTTGCCACCTCGATTTTATTGCTTTCACCCTTAATGGTGTTTTGCCCTGGTCTGCATCCTCAGCCTCCTCCCCCACAGTTTTTCACCCAGACTCCCAGCCAGCCTCCCAGCCTGAGACTCTTCCTTCGAGAATCTAAACAAGATGCCTTTGCATCTGACTGAACACAATGGGCCCCTCTTCAAAGCCAAGCAACATTTTTCCTATCATTGTTTGCAGGGGAAGAGTCACTCTGCACTCTGCTCAGATATAATGGTCGCACAAGCCTTATTAGTTTATGGGTAGATTTGCTGTTTTATCAAGGCTCATACAACTAATAAGATTGCTTAATTCCTTCCTAGGTCCCTCAGCATTTGTAATCAGTTTTGTAATTGCTGTTTAAATAAAATGCTCTGACCTTGGAAACTCACTTGCAATCCAGCTCAGTCCTCTGGCTTTTTTCCCTTCATATAGCTTTTATGACCTCTCCTATCTGGATATCAAGCCCTTTCTCAGAAGTCTCTCAGTCCAATCCACTTGATGTTATCCAGAACTAAAAGACTTCAGCATGTGCTTTGGATCCGATCCCTACCTGGCTGCTGTACTCAGAGGGGCGTTGATCAAATCTGGTAACAACAAATCAGGGCCCAGAAAATGTATTTGTAGAGCCTGGATTTGTTCCATCTAATTGCAAGCAGGCTTTCACAACTCATTTACTGAAGAAAACTTACTTATCAGGTGAGGATGTGACTAACTTCCACCCAGATTTCATGTTGTGGTTCTTATCAAAAACACTTGACAAGACCTTTTCCTTTAGCCATGGAATCAGCTTTCAAAAGTTGCTTTATTGAAAGCCACAGCATGATATGGTGACAATTTTGCCTAGTAGTTGCCATGTACTTTATGTTTTAGGGTTAGCTGAGCTACACCTGCTCTTGTGGCACTGGAGTCAAGCAGCCTAGTGCAGGTGTCCACAGTTAGTTTCAAGCTCTGTGCCACTGTGAATATAGGGCTAGCAGTATCCAAGATAGCTAGTTCAACAATTCACTTATTCCAAATAGTTTCCAACCTTCTGAACACTAACCATTGCCAGGGCAAGCACACATTCCCAGTTGCCTTTGTGTGCCCATACAGGCTTTATTTAGTTACCTGTGGTGAATCTCTTCAAAGGCACCCATGGATGTCTGACTGAAAAGCTCTCTGTGCAGACTCTGTCAGAGCTAAGCTGGGGCACCTGGGTTCTGCAGCTGAATTGATGGACAAATGGAATAAACCATGTTACTTGTGCCCATGTTTCAGCCTTTCATCTAATGTATATAAGGGAGCTTCCTACTTCTCTAGGGTATTTTGTGGCTTACTAAACACACATAGGGTGAGCTGGGTCAATGTGTAACAAGGTAGAAAGGACAGGGACTTGTACCTAGGACTATTAACCTACTGAAGATCCAAATCACATTAAAAGCTACAAGGATTTCATTCCCAAAACATTATAGTCATTACTGAAGTGTAATTAAATCATAAACATCATTGTAGCAATAACTTAGCACTTTTCTTTCCAAGACTGAAAAAACATTTTGGTAAACTCTAATTAAGACTCAACTCATGAAATACAACCTCGTTGCAGTGGATAGCTGCATATGTGTAATGGTGTACAGCAACATGACCCAACAGATTAGTGCAGGAA
Source organism: Chaetura pelagica (assembly GCF_000747805.2). NCBI lineage: Eukaryota > Metazoa > Chordata > Aves > Apodiformes > Apodidae > Chaetura > Chaetura pelagica. The sequence continues at coordinate 3,053,918 of NW_009970725.1, forward strand.
AGCAAGGAAAATACCACATCCAGTGTGCAAATTCAGAGGGAATGAGGTGAACAGAAGGATCCCAGGTGGAACAGGGATTAGGGCACTTGAAGTATATTAATTCTATTGCCAGATAAATTATTACAGAACACTTAAGAGCAGTAATTGTGAAGAGGCTTTTTAATATCCTTTAAAAAAAATAAATGCTACCCCCATGAGCAGTGTTCCCTATGTCCTATTGAAACAGGAGTACTGACTCAGGTGAGGATGTGCCATCTGCAGAGGAACTGGGAACAACTCCAGCCCTGCCAAGCCATCAGAATGGTGCCAGGCAGCAAGAGCCTCTCACACAAGGCACTTCACATCAATACCAAGATGCCCAGGACCTTTTACTCCCATAGTGTCAAACATCTCAAAACATGAGAAGAGGATTTTAACTGCAACCAGGTTCTGTTCCCCTTCTATCCATAACTAAAAGCAGTTATTATATTTTATACCTTGCATAAGTAAAATACGTTCATTCTCACCGACTATTTTTCCTTTATCTCCATGACTTCCCTAATCTTCATAAAAACATTTGAAACTTTAAATCCATTTCATTTTCCAGTATTTGTCATTACAGCAATGAGGTCAATTTTTTCAAAAACTGCAAACTATTTCTGAAACACTTTTTCCTTTATATTTTTATTTTGCTAAAATATAGTTGTCCACCAGAAAATAATTTATTTTATACAAAACACACCAGTTAAAACTACTACATATTATTTCTCAGAAATAAATGCAAAATTGCCATTTCATCATTTTTATCAAGCATATAACACATTACATTAATATATCTATGCCAATGTGCCCTGGTACAAAAACTGTAAACACCTCCAAACTCACACCGCTTAGATGCACTAACCTAAGTCTGTCAGATCTTCATTTAACACCTTGAATTCATTGATTTTATTGTTTTTATTCCATATTCTTAAAGGCAGCATAAGAATATTTGGAGATAGTTAGAGCTGAAAGACCTCCAAAGTCTGGAAAGGCCTGGGTTTGGGAATGACAACCAAATACTACCCACAGAAATGGTCCTATGTGGCTGGAAAAAGTTGGCAATTCCTTATACTCTCTTTCTCCAGATCATCTTACTCCAAATAAAAGACTACTGGGAAGAGTTTCCATATGCCATATAAAATCTGTTTCATTTTGTGGACATGTTACCAGCATCCACTGACAGGATTACAGCACTAAGTGGCCACCAGGCACAGTGCAATGATCATGGTACAACATCAAAGCACCCACCCCATTTCACTTGCAGGCTACCAGTAGTACACTGTGTTCAGTGGAGTAATTTGAACTTCAAGATACCTCATTTAATGGATTATCATCACTCACAAAAATCACTGAAAACCTCTCCTTTGACACTTGTGCTTTTAAGTAAAATCACTAGGCAGATGAAGTTTGGTAGACCATACCTATGCCTCTTTAGTCAGACCTTCTTTTTCCTCTGCTGCTGAGTTTAGAACTGTCACCTCTAACAGCTATGTGTTACTCCACTGGGCACACCAACACAGTAAAGGTAAAGCCTTTTTTACTCTCCTTACACCATCTAAGTACTCCCAACCACTTGAATCAGCTATTACAGGTCTACAGTAAGACCAGAATAGGCAATTTTAGAAAATGAGCTTGCTTGTACTGAAGGCAACAGTAACCTGATTTAGGTGTGAAGGTCCTTTGGTGATCACCCTTGCTCAAAGAAAAGCCAGAGGATAAAGGTCACTAGAAGCAACTCCAAAGCTGACTTCAACAGATAGGTAATGAAAAACTGAGATCTTTAAGCCTAGGTGCTCTGTGGACATGTACCAGGAAGCAGCCAATATGCCAAGCATCCTTATACTCCTTGCCCAGAACCAAGATTTCAGCCCCACTCTGAGACCTATGTTGCCTCAGGCCCTTTCTGCTGCAAGGGAGACAAGAGAGAGCTCTTGAAACTTTGCTAGAGCTTGCTCCCTCTCCTGTAGCACCAGATTATTAAAGGGCCTGTATTCCTCTGCTTGTTCTTCCAAACATAAATCCTCATTTTACATTGCCTTTCCAGTGAACATAAAAGAATGTACTTTTTATTGGAGTTTTATCTTTTCCTAGGCTTCTAACAATCCATTCTGAACACTGTTACTATGGCCCCTTCTGGATTTACAGGCATGTAAACTGTTTGTGCTTGGCTGCATACATTGGTATTTTTATGTTCTTACGTGTCTTTATCTGTGCAGTATCTCTGAATACACTTAAAACTGTTCCAAAAAAACACCCTAAGACTTCATTCAAACAAAACTGTAGGAAAAGCAATCTGCTATATGCATATTTCCTCATCACTTGAACTTTCACATTCAATGAGGGCTGGAGTGTTTAATTCTGGTCCTTTGGTTTAATTTGGCCATTACAGTTAAAAGGCCATGCCCCAGATTTGGCCATGTGAAGAGGTAGCTTTTTTCCAGTTTAAATGAGCATGAGGCATAGCATTTTCACATCATAGAAATGCTTCTCTCTCGTCATCTCATCATTTTTCCCTAATGTAAATTTTGCAATGCTAATTCCTTTCATAAGAGACATAGGGATAAGTGGTGGTTTACGGTTCAACCTTCCCCTGGTACCCATAAATATTTATTGTTTCTTGCCCTGTTTCAAGGCACAAATGAATTTCATCTTGGGGAGGGGTGGGGGCAGGGGGTGGTGAGGGAAGGGATGTGGAGGGGCGAACATCATCTTTAAAGTATAAACGTGGAGAAAATGAAAACAGATGCAGTGCGAGGAATGGAGAGGCTGGTGGGAAAAGGACGGGGCTGAAGCACATTTTCCCTGGGAGACAGCTGAGCTGTGAGCTGCCTTGGGATGCCCCATGGGCAGATGGCTCCCCTGCAGACAGCTTCCCAGGAGGAGGCCACACAGGCAAGATGAGGGCTGGGAACAGGTCCCACTCCCCAACCAGGCCCCCAGCACTGCGCTTGCACTGTCCCCTCTCTGCTTAAACCTCCGTCCTTTCCAAACAGGGAGGAGAACGTCTCCTGGGCAGAAAGCAGAGCGATGGCCTCGTGCTGCTCCCTCACGCCGGGACCCAGCAGGGCTCCGCAGCAGGGTGATGGCTGCCTGCCCCGGCAGGTTCTGCGTGCGAGGACGGGGCTTTGCGGGCCCAGCGGCAGCAGGGGGGGAGGTGGGGGAGGAGGTACAGGGAGACCAGGAAACTGTAACTCATTGTGGATGGGCTGGACTGGCCAGGGTGGCGAGAATTCACAGGCCAGCACATCCATCAACCTGCCCGACAGGCTGGGGCCGCCGGCGGGCCCCCCTCTC
>NW_009970725.1:3057967-3068520 GCF_000747805.2 Chaetura pelagica
GTGGGAGCCATCACAGCCCACCCGGCAGGCTCGGCCACAGCCGGGCTGCCTGAGGGACTCTGTTCCACAGCATCCTGGCTCTCCCCTTTCAGTCCCTGCAGTTGCACCCAAGAGTAATTTAGCCCAGCCATGTCTATTCCCACTAAAAGCCCTGTTTGGTCTCACATCACCTTTGAATCAGCCTAACACCACCAAGCCCAGCAGCCCCCAAGTGCAGAAAGGAAGAGCCAGGCCCTCAGGCTTCTTCCAGCGCTTCAATCAGGGCAAACCAAGTGCTCTGCTTTCTTCCATTTTATGAGGTAATTTGGGTTCAGTTCCTGTATTTATTTTTGCAACCCTGTTGTAATGATGTTGCTCTCTAGCTAGCACAGGGATATTAAATGCCTTCTGCTCTCTATCAGTGCCTCTCTTGGCAGCAGTGCTGCAGCCTGGAGCCCCAGCAGCCGCTGCCACAGCATGGTGCAGCAGGACTTCGGCAGCTCTCCCATGGCCTCTGCCTGCTCCTCCACTCTGGGGCACTGCCCTTTTCTCTTCACTGATGGGGCCGTGGCCTGAAGAGCCACAGAAAGCCAAAATGCCTGGCCAGAAGGAGGAATCTCCACTTGTAGCTTGCTCCCCCTTGTCCCTGACCCAGCTAATGAGACGCAGGCGCAGGACACGAGGGCGCTGGCTTTGCAGCGGTGCCTTGTATGGCTCAGCTGCAACACCTCGCTGTGTCACAGGGCCTTCATTCACAGCTCGTGCTCTAAACTTCCTGCACTTTCTCTGCTTAAAACAGAGCCAGAACACTGCTTCATTGAAGAGGGTGGTGAGAATGATTTGTCCACTTTCAAAGCTTTTGCTTGAAGGATTTCAGGATTTTCTTTTTTCCTTTTTTTTTTTTTTTCTTTTTCAAGGCTGATTTAAATAAGCATTTTGAAAACACATTTAATATCACTTCCCAAATGTATGCAATTTTCCCAACATGGCAGACCAGTTATATATAATAGAAATCCATCTGTTTTCCACATAATTTGAAAACTTGATTTTTTGGTTTTGTTGTAGATCATATGACTCAACGTGCCCACATAAATCAATTTATTTCTCTATTATTACTTATTATTTAATAGTGTAGCTCTTATCCTAAAGGAGAAGATACAATGAAACATGACCAACAGTTCTTTCTCCACTAAGAATCCCAATGCCATTTATAAGCTTAGGTGCTACACTAGGAATACATCAATACTGAGGAGAGCAGTTAACATATTTTAGCTTTAGATATGCACCCACATCCTCCTGAAGTCAAAGGTACTTAAGCACACCATCAAAAGGGATGCAGGAAGCTTTTATAAGTATAAGCTTCAAAATACCCTAAGTGCTTTCCTACAACTGCTGCTTCAAGGGTATTTCTGTCCATCACCATCCATTTCCACCATCACCAAAATGTAATTTATTTAATTTTTTTTTTTCTGAACTGAAACAAAGAAGTATGTAGTGTATCAGGGGACGAAGTTAAATGGGAAGCTGTTTCAAATTAAACGACGGGGATTTTAGATGGGCAAATAGAATTATGCAAAGAGGAATTCTGCCAAGAAAAAAGGATTAATATTCCTACACTTGAAGAATTACATAGTCAAGAGCTCAGTAGAATATTCATCAGGAATCCAGAAGCTCTAGTGGTACAATTTAAAACTCCGTCATCCATGCAATACAAGATCAGGAGGGCTGGTGCAGACATAATGATGATATTATCATGATGTCTATATCTTGATAGAGCATGAGGGTAATACATATTACCAGGACAGAAGGAAAGGAGGAAGTACAGGAAATCTGATAAATTCACCTCTCAAACTTGAGATTTGTACAGAAAGCATATCTTGCAATATTTTAAGCGTTTTCCAGGAACCCTCAGCTTCTGATATCCAGCCAGTTCCATCCTGTTCAGTGTGCTAGATCTCACAGGATAACATAACAGAATGATTCCCACTGCCTCCAATAGGAAATACTATATGCATGGTGCAAAAAGTGGCTCTCATGTTTATGAATGAGCACACCTCTGCAGAGTCAGGCTCACCTCCAGCACTCTGATCTTCCTGAACATGTAATTAGCACTATCAGCCTCACATTTTCCTAAACAATCCCATCACATTCTGAGGACTGCATTTTATATTCTCAGCATTCATACAAGTGGAAAAGCTACAGCTATTAGTAGCCAGTTTTTAAAGTATCTTCATTGCAAACAGCAAGGATTTCTGTAGCATGACAGGTGGCAAACCAATGGAAGAATTAGACTTAGAATGGTGTTGTTCCAGTTTGTAGTGTAGCTGCTGCATTCTTCAGAAGTAACATCAGGGTTTCACAAATGTATGGAAAACATCATCTCCTGTGCAGGTACTCTGTCAGCTGTTGCAGGACAAAGGACAACAGTGAAAGATTACGTATGACATGACACACTGAAAGACTACTGTTCCATCAAACTTTTCCACTTCCAGTACTACATGTCAGAAAACAGTGGAAAATAAAGGAGGGCAGGGGGACATACCAACAAATATCACCTTGAAAATGTGAAAGCATGAACCTATACTCTCACCAACCAGTGCAGCATATCTGATAAAACTTTTAGAAAGACTGAAGAAACATATGCCAGAGAAATTAATCTGCATTACCTTTCAGAGGTGGACCATCCATGTGACAACTTTGTTAAATCCATTCACTGTTGATTAGAAGGAAGTTAAATACCTATTAAAAGGGAAATGTTTTCCTTAGAAAACCTCTTCAAAAAGTTTGTGACATTGCTGGCTTAAAGTAAACCTATTAAAGGATGAGTATAGGGTGGTCTTGAAAAAGATTTAGGGATTAAAAACACTTTACCAAAATGCCAGCAGTCACACAGCAGTATTTATGCTAGGTGGCTGCCTTGTATTACATGATACTGATTTAAAAGGCTTCAGCTAGTCAGATAACATCCAAATTATAATTGAATGCAAGCCAAAATCCTAGATCCGGATACCCACAAGCTTAGATATTTATGGAAACCATATCCAAATGTAACATGGTTTCATAGCTAACAGATGAATAACAAGTAGCTGTTGCTAGTTACTGGAGCTGTGGTACATTATTAATTGTGGAGCTGTCTTGCCAGCTCTCATGGTCGTCCTGTACTCAGCTCTTACAATAATCAGTATTTTTCTTGAAGCAATAGTTACTGGAGTCATACGAATATATACAAATCTCACCTTTCTCTCTATGTTATTTTAGCATGTCCTAACAAATTCTCACAATAAAGTACTCCATCTTTTCTATACGGAGAGGGAAATTCAGGGCCTCATCATACTTCCTTTAAAGTCTACAGAGAAACTCCAGGCTTATTTTCATTAAACCTTTGCCACAACACCTGGGCCTGCAACGCAGGATGTCTTATGTAAGGACACACAACACAAACTGACTGATACACTGCACCTTAATGAGTTATTATTTATTGAGTAAGTGGTAGTAGCTGGCTGGAGGAGTGCTGCTACCATGTCCAAACTTTTGAATTAAAATGCCTGTTCTACAGCTGACATCAAAAGTGCCCCTGACCTCAAAGGTAGAGATCATAAGCACAAACAGAATTCTAATAGCAGAATCTGAATCCATCCTGAAGTTACATTTCTAAATCTTTAATTTAGTAGATAAACACTCCTCCATCTAAATGAGGTACACATTAAAATACACCTGGCTTCTGGCCACAAATATTGGTCCACTTCTTCCACATCCATTTAGTAAATCAGAAATAAGCCCATTGTAACAAGAGATTTCCATAGGATCCCTATCTCCAGCTTTTCAAATGAACATGCCTTGATGTTTAATTTTCCGTGAGTTCCTCTGCATTTAGGCACCAGCAGGAGACCATTATACTGTGACAGCACTCAGTTCTGATGACATTATCTTAAACTTTTCCCAGTTGTCCATCCTCACCCCTGTTGTGCTGCCGTCATCTATTAACATTCCACTGACAACAATGAAAGATGTTAGAGCAGAGCACGTTAACGTGGTAGCCAAGCTGGGGTTCTTTCACCTGGGCATACATAAATGTTTGGAAGTAGCAGTATAGTTAATTAGTTGGATGACATCTTGCCAGTTCCTCACAAGGGTTGTCTGGGGTGCTTTGCTTTTATAATTCATGGATTCATAGATTTTTATGGCCAGAAGAAATCATTAGATCATCAGGCCTCCCCTTCTCTATTATAAAGGCCATACAATTGCATTCACTTACTCCTGTTGTTAACCCAATTACTTGTGTTTCACTGTCTTCCAAAAAAGACATCCAAAGACTTCAAAAGCTGGCAAACCCACTTCTCCCTTGGAAGTTCATCCCAACAGCTAATCACCCTAAGTATTACACAACTAATATAGGCTTGGGACTAATAAAGCTTAGTCCCCTATGGATTCGTGTTTCATGGTTGATTGACTTGGGTGCCTAACAAGCTGTGAGCTCTGATTAAAGTTTCTTCCCATATAGCAAAGCACTTTTAAGGTCCTTTCCCCAACTCCTTGTGGATTTTCTGTGTCTTACTAATGTGACAGCTCACATTAGAGCCCTGACGGTACCTCAGATCATTATAGATTTCTGTCAGGATTCTTCTAAGAGAGGTTTCACCTATTCTTGACCACATACTTCCATGAAAACTATAGAAACACACTTGTTTTTCAGACTTCCCCCCCTGCCAAGAGAAGTGGCTGTGGAGAAACAAGTTCAAAAGTTATTGGAGGCACCTGTACACATACATGCATGCACATGTGCACACAGCATGGTTACTTGCATCTTTTTTTTTCTAAATATTGTGCCTTGTTTTTTGTTCATTTGCATGTATTGCTTTCTTCCTCCCTATGTCTTCTTTTCCTCCTCAGCATAACTTTTGTCACTGAACCAGAATGCCCCTTAGCAACCAGAATTTTCCCTGTACTGAAGACATTAATGCACTCAGCATCCTTTTTAATATGATTAACATCTAGAGTTACTTCTCTTTCTTAGTTGATTGCATTTTTTTCCCAGGTTGGAATAATTTTTATTTCCCTCTTCTGCAGTATTTCCTAATGCAGACATCATGATGTGAAGAAGGGCCCAGATGTCCAGTGGTTTTCCTGTATTTTTCCAAGGACATTAGCTGGCTCAATTAAAAATAAAATAAAATAAAATGCATCCCTTCCTACAAATCTTCCTTGTATCCTTAGACCACCACAGTTATAACAACACTGCTAAGAGACAGGAACAGTATGCAGTATTCTCAGTGTTAATCTCCCCAGTGTCAGATAGAGGCAAAAACACCTCCTTATGCTACTCACAACTCCCCTTCTTATATATCAAAGGACCACATCAGTCTTTTCCCAGAACATCTCACTGGGAACTCATGTTGAGTGACTTGTCTTCTTTGACCTCTAAATCCTTTCCAGAGCTTTCTAAGACACAGTCTTCCTATTGTTCAGAGGGAAACTGCTAACGTTCCCCAAAATTGTATACATATTACACTAGAAGAAAGGATTGTTACAGATTATTATTTGGGGTGGAAAAAGAAAACAAAAATTTCCCAAAATCAATGTAACAAATATCCACCAGAAAAAAAAAAAAAAAAAAGAGAGATTAAACATACTATACTACTCTCAATACTTTAAAATTCCGTTTTAATATTATTGGAGAGTTTCAAAGGGTAGAAATGGGACTTCACATGCCAATTTTAATTATTTCTTTGAATGAGCGTTAGAAAAAAAAATATTGCAAAGTTCTGCACTCTTCCCTCTTCTTTCCCATATTTTAGGCAGGTTTTATTCAGTAGTACAGATAATCAAGACTTATACATCTGAAAGTAGTGAACTGAAATAGCAAACCAAAATTACAGGTCATTTGGAACATAGGAGGCTTGGCTTTCCTCTACCTTGGCTCCCCTTTGAGTACTCATGATAGTACAAATTAATTCCTACCTCATTTAAATGTTGAAAGACACTCGGATCAATAGCTTTGATGGTCGCAGAGAAAAGATCTATAACCACTGAAAACATGTTTTAATACTTTTTTTTATTGTTTTGCATATTGCTCCTTAATTATATCTTCCAGAGTTATTGTTATCAACCAGTTCTATCCCATCTAGCTTTGTTAACTAAAAAAGAGTCAGCTGTTTGGCACTATATTCTTTTGCATCTATAATGAGATCTAATAAACACTGAGGAGAAAACTAGTAATTTTCATGTGGGAAAACTACAGCTAATTTTCACTGGGTCCTTTGACAAGAAAATAAAAGTAAGCAGTGCTCATTTTGGCAATAACATTCCAGTTCCTGAGACAACTATTTGGACTGAGGACCAGCTCCTTGTGGAGCCATCTGTCTCCAGGGAAGGACAGAGAATGCTCAGCTCTCACCAGATAAGATGGAACTTGCTTCACCAAAACCTAACTTCAACGAAATTTTTCAGGGAAAAACCTCTGAGCAAGAAATAAAAGTTAGATGGCTTTTAGAGACAGTCATGCCTGCTTCTTGCACTGTATAACTTACCAAAGACATAACAAGATTTAAAAATAGTAAGATGATAGATAAGAAAAGTTTAGAAAAGTAATGTTGATCAAGTTGATTTTAACTAAAGCTTGCAGACAAGAATACATTTTTAATTTAATCTTTATTATACTAGTAGTAATAAAGCAGTAGTATAATGCACTAAATATTTTATTTTTCTTTATACCTCATCTAAGAATATGCAAATGACCCTCCAGAAAAATTACATTCAAGCCTTTTAATTGAGATAAATTAATGGTTAGTCTCTGTCCTGCTGGTTATAGCTGAATTTAATGGTTGCAGAGATCTGACTCTGCAAATACTAAAGCATAGAAATTACTGACCTGCATCAAGTTATTTTCATGATCAGAACACAATAATGGCCCATTTGTACAGTTGTTAATATTAAACAGCAAATTTAATAAAAAATTAAGTTAGAAGAAGTCTAAGCTGAACCTGAGGCAGTACATAGACCTGCTGAGACTGCAAAACCAGCACTTATGGAGGAAGAAAGCCAAGGGAGGCAAACTAGGCTTCTAACTATGAAAGTTAATTATCCCTGATTTTAGCTAGGAGGGGATTTCTGTTTAATATTCACCCAGGTTTTAGGTTACAATGATTTAAGATTACAGACACACAAAAAAATGTACCTGCAAAATTTGGGTTTAGGCCTTGAAATTAAAAAAAAAAAAAAAGACAACCCCCCCACAAGCTAGATAAAATACTAAGGCAGCCTTAAGAATGTACCCATATGCTCCTGCCAGCCATACTAGAAAAAAATCTTTCTCATGAGATTACAAACAAAAAGGGATTAATTAGTAAGAGATAATTCTCATGCATTGCACAATGCATTCAACTCCCTCAACTCAGCACATTTTACTGAATGATAATGTCAACAGCATAGGTTCTTACTGATCAAAATTATCTATGCAAGATGTTTCTCCATTTTAAGACTACAGTCTTAAGGGGTTTGAATCTGTATCAAGGCACAGGAGTTATCAATAATATGATACAATTTCTAACATGAGTTCATACCTGATCTGAATACTCTTTAGTTCAAATTATTGATAATGATCATTGGGGAGATTTATGTTTGATTTTGTCAGCTTTGGGAACAAGCCCATCGCAAATGCCATCAGTGAAAGTTGCAGGTGCACATCCTCTCTGGAGATGATAACCTGGAAGAAAACTATGATCCCTCTGAAGTCAGCATGATGCAAGAATTATAGGAAGACTTCTAAACATTAAAGGAAAGGTCTGGTACAATCTCCTGCTAGGAAAAACAAGAATTTTAACATAACTTTTAGATGGAGCCATACTGGCTCATGAAAATGCACTGCAGTGTGCTTGCCTATGACAGCAGAGGACTGTTGCCCGAGAGATCTCCTCCAGTCTTATATTCCTGGATTTACTGGAAAACACTCACTGGCATCATTGTAACCAAGAGCTCTCCATGTGTCCTGAATTTGACTGGAAATCTAGCTCTTCAAGTTCTGAGATCACATTTGAAAATACAACTTTTAATTATTATTCTTCTTTAGTCATGAAATAGGTACACCAATTACCAATGCCTCGTCACTTTGCTGTACCTAGACACATAGCAAAGGAGGTTTGAGAAAGAGAAGCCAGCCCTAGCAAGTCATTAAACAGAAACATCTAGAAATCTTTAGCAGGAATTGTCTGACAACTCTAAGGAAATCAAGGATAGGTACCTTTACCATTAAGCAATGGAGCTCGAAGGCAGAAAAATAGACTTGTGAATACTATCTCTTTAACCATCCCTGATGAATTGTCTTCATCCCTTTTCCCACTCCTATTCTCCACCCGTCCTTTCTTCTTTGCAAGTGACTACACCCTTTCACCTGCTTCACCTTCACCCCTTGCCAGCTTCAGTGCTCAGAGCAATTCAGAGAGTCCTGCCAGCAAACCTCCAGCTCTGCTGGCTGCTGTGCTGCTCCACCTCCTATCTGCTGCTCCACGGCCTGTCTGAAGAGACAGGGATTGGCAAGGGGGCAGGTGAAACACGCTGAGGAGGCAGACAGAAGGGAGCAGCAGGTTCTCAGCTGGTAGCAGACAGAATGGGACTCAGCTTTTCTCCCACGAGACTCGAGTAACCCATACCTAGACGGAGTTGCCCTCCAGTCACTGCTCATTTTCCAGAGAACATCAAAGGTGTAGCATGCTACATTATGCACTTCAAAAAAGTGAGATGCTATTGAAAAATCTGGTAAATGCACAGCATTTTCGTGACAAAAATTATAATTGCCAATAAAGTAGCATTTAATAATAATAATTAAATAAAGCTCCGAGGCATTCTAAGAAAAGAAATATAGAACTAAGAATCCTTTTGTAATATAATGCAAACCCTTCACTCAATAATATGTTAATGGCATTTAATTAATTAATTAATGGAAGTTAATAAACATTCAAACATACTATGCCTTTGGCCATCACAGGAAAAAAATCTTGTCAGTGAATGCAATCGAATTACTTAAGAAACTGCAAAGAAATTTTATATAAAGTTATCATGAAAAGTTATCTATGAAAAAAGAAGTCTCAAAGATGAAGAATAAGTACCTTGTATACGCAGGCTTTGTGTCTAAGGTCACTCTCATTTAGGAGCTCACTAGTTCATTGCAATTACAAATACACAGCTTTTCATTAATACCCATATTTGTGGAGGTAAATAATTGCATAGTAAAGCCAGAGAAAGTGCTGGCTTCAAACCAAACCAGAGTACAAACAAGTAGTCCCAGAGCTCATAGCAACTAAGTACAATACTATACACAATATATATGATGATAGCAACAACAATACACAACATTTCACAGGAAGTCACATTCATCTAAATTTGCTAGTCCCCTAAAACGCAGCAAGAATTTTCCCCATGATCTTGTATTATAAATTTATAGATTTTTTTCCCAGATTTGATTTTCCAATCAAAATATTAGAAAACAACAACGGCAAGTTGCAATATCTGAAGGAAAATATATTGTCTGTGGATCTCAAAGTCTATCAAAAGCACAAGTTTTGGTAGAAATTTCAGATAAACCTCCTAGCCTTTTGCTTGCAGCAACTTACAATCTCAGCCAAAATCCTAAAACTTTCTGGAATGCCAAGTTACATGAATAAAAATGAGATATGAATCATGTTTATTTAACTTTTATTTAAAGATAGCAATAACTCCTTTGCACTCTTTGGCAGCCTAGGGCTGCTTACAAGTTACACCTGTAACTTCCATTAGCTTAATAAGAGTATACCTACTCATTAACTCTCAGCATATTAATGACTAATTATGAGTCTTATTATTTAAAAGTGGATGCCCCCATGCAGGTGGGGGGGTATGGGAGAAGAAGAGGTGACCTAATTAGAGAGAAAAAAAAAAAAAAAAAATTTGTGTGTGAAATTAAAAGGTAAGGCTGTATCCACACAGGGTTCTTAGAGGTTGAATATTTCAGGATAGTGTATTTAAAGAAGGTGCAGGTGGAATAAAAACAAAGCACTGATATTGTAACTTGCAGCAGCCATTCACTTCAAAGATGTTCCTGATACCACAGTGAATTTCTTTAGTGCCAGTTTAATCTTCTCTCTAGAGCACCTGTATGTGCCCTATAGTAGGTAAAAGCACAAAATGTACCCAAAAATCTATTCTCAACTTGCCCTCTGAGACAGTATTAAATTCAGGTCATCTAACTGGAACTAGACAAAATTTGCAGCCACAGTCCCTTTTCAGAATACTGGTGTTGAAATATGCCATGTAATGTGAAACCATTTTTACCCAATTGTTTTGTGTAGAGAGAAAATAAGGATATTTTAAGACATTTAAATATCAATACCATTTAAACATCTTAACTGTGATTCAATGTGAAGAATTTTCATGCCTGTATTAATGAAAACTTTGGTTTAAAATTCTCTTGAAATTCTTTCTCAAAGAGGAAAAACCTTGCTCAAAATCTTGTCCAACCCCTTTATATTCAGTTTTTTCTAACTGCTAAGAAGTCAAATAACCCATCCTTCACAAAGTCCTTTCTCTTAAACACAGAACGTCTC
>NW_009970725.1:3068577-3070889 GCF_000747805.2 Chaetura pelagica
AAGAGATAATGTCACTGAGTCTCTAGGTATGAGAAAGATGATTTGTTTGACTTGATTGTTTTCCTCATAGCACTGAGAAATCCCTTTAGGCAAGAACTTTTTTTTAATTATTTGTTTTATTTTTTTCCTTAAGCAAAAAGGAGTGGGACTCATTTGTTAGGTGTGTGAGACTTTGCAGGTCTGGTTTTACAATACACCATTTAGGCTTTGGTGAGGCTTGTTAAACCCTGAAAGAAAAGTCATGCATTGACTGAGTGACGCCACCCTGAGGTTGATTCCCAAGGGAAAATAAAGACTAGGTCTTGCCTTGGAATCATCAGGGTGACCAAGAACACCTTCTAGCAAGTGATAGCATACCAAACCTTGGCAAGCTGCATAATACCATTAAACACAGTGATCTAATTATTCACCTCTAATATAAAGGGCAGGGTTCCATGGGAAATCAGGGCTGAGAAATACACCCAGCAAATATATTTCACAATACATACGGAGGCAGTTTGTCAAGACTCTAACCTGGGAAAATTGACTCAAGAAGCTGTCCTATGCATCCACTGTGCCGAGTTCAGAATAATTTCACATTCATGCAGGGATGATCTTTAAAGCGCCAAGTATCAGCCTTGAACGCCTTGTTTAAAATATCACTTTAATTTGCTGTGTCTCAGAGGTCTTGAGGGTTTTACTAATAATGGAGATTGCAATATAAATATAGAGATAAATATAGCATAGGAATTTAAACTATCCCCTACTGACCTGTGAGCATAAGAGAAAGTCAGAGGTAGAAAAGTGGCACCTTTTATATATGCCAGTGAGAAAGTCATGCAGCACTCAAGTTGGCACTTAAGACCTTTCTCCAATGTTATGCCTCTTTTTCATGATCACTTCTTTTTTATTCTGTATAATCTAGTGTGTTGCCATGTACCAAATTTTTGCTGTGTGAAATTCCAGATAAATCCCTAAGTACACACTGAAAATATTTGCTTGTTCACTCATTCGTATACCTAAAACCTTGGATTTGTTTGCAAGCAATAGCTACCACATGCCAAAGAAGTGTCTGTTCTATACCTTCTGTACATAGAAAAATAGATTTTTCTGCAAGTATATTTCAAACTGTGGAATATTTGAACTGCAGCCCAAGTAATTACCTGAGCAGTCTACTGGGAATGTACATATTAGAACAAGTTGTAAAATAATCTCTTCCACATAGCTACTAAAAAAAATTACAGATCCTGGGCCAGATCCTCAGCTGTTACAAATTGGTGGCTGTTACAAGTCTCTTTGACTTCAGGTGTGCAAAATTTCAGCTCCAAGAGAAATTTTACAGTAAAACTACAAATTACTGAAAAATTACTTTCAAACTAGAAACACAGGTGGTATTCACACCATCTCCTTCAGACTCCTTTAGGCATCTAGCTTGGCTGCCCTGAATCATGCCTGACTGCTCTACATCAGCAGTATGAGGAAATTGAGTTCCTTCAAACTGTACCTTAATAGATGACTGAAGTATTCTCAGCAAGACAACGTAAGTGCCCTCAATACCACAAAAAAAAAATGTTGTGTCTTCTGACAGTGTAAGTGAATTGCCAGGGAGTCCCTGCTTTAAAAAAAAAAACACCAAAAAAAAAAACCACCAGCAAGCCATTTCATGGTAAAAGTTGTGGTTATTTCTAAAAGCAAATCAATTCTTGCACCAATTTCTGCATTGCTTTCTAGTTTCTCCGGGGTTCTTTTAATTAAAAAGTGTTCTGAATGAGGACTTGCTGTCTAGAATAAGAAAGATTTTCCTCTAATGATAGTCTAAATCCCGTGTAGCAACCTACTGACTAACTCAGGGAAATCCCAATCTTTCAGCTCCATTGTATAATTTATACAATATGTTCAACACTTTCCCACATAATAAACGTGGGAATCCCTTACAACCAGTCCAAGGTCTGAGGTTTTTTGTATGAATCATGTTCGCTGCATCCTGGCTTCACCACACCCCCAATGACTTCTTCTGGGAGCCAAAGAGTTACTGCAATCACCACTGGTAGGAATACCATGTGCAAAGCCATTATTTGCAGTAGGATGCAGTGAAGATGAGAGCCAGAGCATGATAGCTTTATCTCAGGGGTTACCTGGGAAAGACTCCTCTGGGTCTATTAAAAAGAGTAACTTTAAATAATGAATAAATTAAGAGATATTATCATTCAAATATTACTTCTTGCTATGACAAATCTTTCATGTAACCCTCAGCCAGGTTCTGTTTATTCAAGGTGATGCTCATTTGAATAGTTTGGGAAAGATGTGCTTTCACTCCACCTGTTATTCAGTTT
>NW_009970725.1:3070938-3135265 GCF_000747805.2 Chaetura pelagica
TGTCTTGTCTTTAGAAAAGATATTCAAGATACCTCAGATAACGTTCACACGCACTTAGCCTCCCTGACTAGCAAATTTACTGTCTGGCAGCAGGTTTTATATAAGGGATGGAGGGGAGAACAACAGGTTGCTCCATTATTAATGCAAAACTGACAATTTTAATCAGCCTCAAAAACTAATGGGTACTTCCCCAATTGCTCCTCAGTGCAAGGAATTGAACCAGAAAGTTGCCTGTAACATAGATTTCTCCACTGTATCTTTATTCCTTTTGCTTAGAGCCCTAATAGATGTGTGGGCTAAGCAAAGGGATAATCACATTTCAGTCATATGTATCTCACTTCTTACATACTGTATTGTCAGATGAATCCCAGTTCCACCTCTTGCAAATAGGGAACAAGAGTTTGTCAAGGCTTTAGGCACTCGGTGAGCTCCAATCTGAGCACCTGACTTCTGTTCTGAATCATCCACTGGAAGAACCTCCTTGACACACACCTGTCTGTTGACTTCAGAGGGAACCAAATCTGAAGACTAGCCAGCTAACCAAGCCACCTAAGTCAGAATCCAGATTCTGAATGTTAAATAAAGCCACTCGTTGTTATGGAATAAAAGACATAAAGAGCAGAAAAGGATGTGTGCTGCATGTATACCAGCAAGTTTTTAGAGAATTTCCCCCTCATTAAAGCTAGTTTTGGAAGAGGTGGGAGGAACTCATGAAAGGAATTCCATTTGCACTGTTATGCAAAGGTGCACTAGCCACAATCTAGACACTTGTTCTGTTGAGTATTGGGAGTTTGCCTTGTATGCATTAACTGTACAAAACAAGGGGGACAGAAATAGAGATCGTGCGTTTGGTTCTTATCTGCATCATGGATTCAGTTTGTAATATTAAGCAACTCAAGTTAAGTGGTGTCAGGCATAGCAGACTTTTCCCACATCACAGAATTGCTTTTTGGCTGAATTAATTTATGCTTATGAAGCACTTAAACTTCTTTTTTTTTTTCTTTTTTTTTTTTTTAAGAAGTCAATCTAGTGGTATGAAAAGGAGTTCCTTGCGCGTTCCAGACGAGCTGGGATCCATAACAGCACTGTGGCAATCAATCAGCAGTATTGCAGAGTGAGAGCACTGTGCTTGCCTGAAAGACAAGCATACACAAAAGTTAAGAAATTGTTTATTCCTGCCGTAACAGGAAACTTTTGTATATAATTTCCCTGCTTACTCAGAGGCACTCTAACATCTGTCAGGCCAGGCCTAGCACTTAGCTTACAGATCTGAGGAGAGAAACACATGCCCCATTTCCTGACAGCAGCTCACCCGCCACTGCTGCCAGACTCAGTGGCCACGCATGAGACACCAAGCTCTGTTCCACCAGTGTACAGTCAGACTTCATGGAACAAATCCAAATTGCACAGGTGTAAATAGAGCCACCCAATCTGTTCAATGTCTTTAATGATATTTTAGCCGTGATTGTACGGCACTCTCTTCCTTTTAAGCATTTGAGAAGTGGTAAGGACTGAAGCCAAAAGCTGGTCACCCTCTGTTCCTTGCTTCTCTGAGGAACACAGTATTTCCATCAGTGTCCTTTCCTAATGTATCTGCAGGTCGGAACAGCATTTTGACCCTTGCCCTTTCAGACAGTGCCAGTCAGGTCAAACAGCAGTCACCACAATGTTCAGAGTTGCTCAGGGGAAAGGTATTTAAGGGGATTCACACATTTCTTTCAGATTCCTGATTTCAGTCAAAATCTATTCAAGAATCTTCTTTACTGTGAGGGTGACAGAACACTGGGACAGGCTTTCCAGGGAGGCTGTGGAGTCTCCTTTGCTGGAGACATTCAAAACCCGCCTGGACGTGTTCCTGTGTGATGTGCTCTAGATGACCCTGCTCTGGCAGGGGGGGTTGGATTAGATGATCATTTGAGTTCCCTTCCAGCCCCTAGGATGCTATGATTCTGTGAATCTATCCACATTAGAAAAACTACATCTTTAACCCCAACACCATCAAACCACTCTCCTTTCTTGTATTTATTGAAAATTCCCATTCTTTGAGTTGTTCTCATTGTACCTTGCACCTGTGCTCCTCTCCACTTTTATGCATAAACTTACAATCTTTGGGCATCTGGTAATATCCAATACTGCCAAGTTTTCCTGTGAGAACAAGAGAGCTCAGAGTGCAACAGTGACAGTAATCACTCTAACAGACAATTTTAAATATTATACCTCCCTCTTACAAAACAGGGATGCTTTTCCCAGCCTAAAAAAAAAAAAAAAACTAAAATAAAAAACTGAAAACTGAAAAAGCTTAGAACTATCTAAAAATATGTATTTTAACCCAGTAAGGAAATCTATGCATTGGTTCTAATTTTTATTCTTTAAACTTACAGACACCTACATGTACTCACACATTTATACCTCAGAGTACTTTACCAATTCAGTCATAATTTAGAATTTTTATAAGGCATGCAGTGCAAGATATTGCAACTGATTGCAGCCTATTTCTATCACCCCAAAACTTTGGAAACATAAGCAGTGTCGTATTCCTTATCTGCTGTATTTCCCTCTCTTTCTGTGTTACAATACATTTTGCACCCTGACAGGGGATTAATCACCTGATGGGAATACCACAGACTGCAGAGATCTGCTGGGAAATATATTTCTGAATGACTTCACACTAGTCAGAAGTTCATGATGTCTATGATTTATCGTCTCTGGTGAATATCTCATTGCTGTTGAGAATTTAAACTAGTTCAGCTGCTCCTAGTGATGAGGCACAGAAGGCAAATACAAGGCCTCAGTAATGTCTGTAAAGCTCAAATTTGGAAAGCAGCTTTTCCAAAATGTGCAGAGAAATTATGAATTTAGACCTAAGGAGGAGAAGAGCAGCTTACTTTTCAGCTGTTTCCACATTCCTTTCTGGCTGTGCCATTAAGTCTTATACGTAGCAAAAATACAGAACTCTGGTCAAAACCTGAAGCCCTCCTTCAGTTTTCATCACTTTTTTACAATGCAAACTACCTTTCAGCATACTTCCATGTAGTAAGACACACACATGGAAGAGCAGGGAGGAAAAAAACAAACAAACAACACACCCAGGATGACAGGATTGTTCTTTGGCCTGTTCAGGAGGTACCAACTGGAAGCTGAAACAGAGAGCAGCTCAGGTAACTGTCACTGTTGGACAGATGGGGTTTATATACCCAGGAGGGTAGAAAGGCTCAGTTGGATCAGTGAAAAGCAAAGGCAGATGGCCACATGATACAAGTTCCACCTTGCATAAGGATTGCAGGTACAAAGTCCTGATCACAAGGAGTGAATATAGCTTGGCTAACATCGCCCAAAGTGTCAACTGATTTTTAAAGCAATTTGTTTTTCTTAATATCTTCCTTGCTGTTAAGTTTTGGTCTTCAGTGCTATGACTCCTCGTGAGCATTGATACGTTAGTAATTTATTTGGGATCATGACTCATTAAAGTAGTGTTTATTCATACAAAATAAGCACTTAACATTTTGCAATCCCTAAATATACCTCAGTGAAATATACAGTATCTTTTTGGTCCCAAAAAGACTTTAAAGGCTTTCTTCATGCACTGATGGTACAAAAGCATTAAAAATATTCAAGATACTTGCAGCGTTTTAAGTGTTAAAAAGTAATACACGTTTGATCACTTGCAAATGAGCAAGGTCTGACTTCTGACTAATTTGCCGGCATAAACCCCTACCATTCCGATGAGAACAACTGCAAATGGCAATGCTAAGAAGAAGTATTGGAAAACTAATATCAATGAATCAACCAAGCTAGTGAGTCAAGCAGCTACCTCTCCACAGTCAAATTTATATAAATGTGATAGACTTATAAACTTGAGGGCACAACAAAAGCAGAGAATGGACCTAAGGCTTTACCTAGGAGAAAAGAAACAGGGAGGGAAGCACACTGGGAGATGAACAGGCTAGGTCTTCTTCCCTCTGCCATTCCCCTACAGTCTGGATGTGCCTGTCCTCCATTTTGGGAATTTATGTGTTCTCCTGCAATGAAAAGAGGTTTCATCTCCTTTCAGCTATCACATTCACCTCTTTCAGAACATTTGCTTTGCGCAAATTCTTTGACAAGCAGGGAGTGAAATTGCAACCCCACTGAAGTCAGTGGGAAACTTGCCATTCACTATAATGAGGCTAGGATTTCACACAAGGTTTATATCCATAGAAGACCAGACGGAATCTAGTCCAGTGTTTGTGAAGTGCTTTGAAGTAGAGAGTGTTGCCGCACTGAAAGTATTGCTATTATTGTTATTTCTATTGAGTGCATGACAAAGAATAAAGGTAGAAAACCTCAGAGTGAACTGGAAGGAAATACTTATTCTGCAGATCTTTCTCAGAGGTCAGTACATGGCATTTTTCTAAACAGTTTCCTTTAAAAGTGTCTAGTAAAATTCTCTTTCAACCTAAGCACTTTCTTGGCATGTTAATCAGAAGCAGATCTTCCCACCTAGTACAGCCATCCTGCCTGCAAAAGTCCTATCTTTTCCTTTGAGTACTTTTCCTCGAGCTTTGTTATTGCTCTCCAAGGATTAACTGAAATACTCTGCAGAGAGCTTAAATTGTTTTCAGAAATGCTGCAAAAGCCCTGGTGGGAAGGGAGAAACAACGGTTTCCTTTCGGCCTGTCTATTCTTCCCCTGAACTACAGCGTGGCCTTTGCACTGCACTGGCCCTTAGAAACAAGAGCCTGGGATTCAGTAAACTTTGGCGACGATAAACTGTTCCACTACTTGTGGCTGTCGTGTATGCATCACCACCGGACAAGACAACAGTTGATCATCAAGGAAAAAAAAGCCCTCTCCCATGATCTCATTAACTAGTTTATTCTGCCACAGATTCATTCAAAATTCTTTTCAAGTTACATGGACAACACAGCAGTCAGAAAAAAACTGCTACCAAAGGAACTAACATTTGGGTCTTGGCTGTCGTTTTCCATCAGGCTGCGGCAGAGATCTCACCCCAGTATCCTCAGATCACAGTCCCTGCAGGTCCCCTGAAAATCAGACTCATTAGAAAAGAATGCTCCCTGTAGGGTTCCGACACTCAGGGACAGATCTTTAACTGGTGCAAACTGTCAGTGCACCGTTAACCTCAGGCAACCCAAGGTTTTATGCTGCAGAGGATTTATCAGCAACTCGGCAGCTGTGAGAAGAGCACAGCATTAGGTCAGAGCGTGAACAGGCCAGCAACTGTGATTCAGTCATTGGCACACTCAGCTCAGCTGAGAATTCCCAACCACAGCCTACAAAAGGGAGTTGTTACATCTTGATTAATTTCAAATTACACTGTCTTCTTTCAGTCTCTACCTTTTTTGGTTATCTCAGTGCACAGCAGTGGTCCCAGTGGTTGAGATCTGCACAGCTGAGTTCTTGACTCTGATCTTAATCATGTGGCCTGTGATGGAAACAGTGACAAATTACTGCTATCAGTGAACTACAAAGAAAGGACAAGCTTGTACCATCTCCTGAAATTAATCCTTGGCACTACAATCCAAATAAAGGCAGTGAGAGAAAATATAATATTGAATACTTCACTAAATATTTGGTAGGTACAATTGCAGCAAGAAAGAAACATTAAATACCATAAACTAAGAATTTTCTGAAAACAGTTTCTGCATCATCTGTTCTTGACCAAAGTGTCAATAACAAGCTATTGCTGCTGAGCAACTGCACAGTAGTTTTTCACTGTGCTTGGGACAGTTGCCTGCATTTTATTTCTCTGGGCACCACACTTCATTCAGGACTGAGATTCCTATTTTTAAATACATGAGTAAAAGCTAGATGCTCCAGGGCAGATATCTCAGTGTAGGTAGGTCTCAACATTACATGAAGACACTTGTATAAAGACATATCTGAGTAGGCAAAAATCATGTCCTAATAGCTTCAACTCAGTACTGCATCAATGTACCTATTCAGATTCTGTAATGAAGCTGGCTTCTATATTGACAACTCCTTTTGCAGCAGAGGAGATCACATCTATCTGCAAGCAGTCATGTCAACACCTTGCTTAATGCTCATAAAACTATTTTTCAAGAAGTCTCTTAGTTTCTCAGTACTTTGGAGTACTTTGGAAAAATGAGACCATTTCTTTGTAAATTGAAGTATGGACATAAATGCCCAACTTTACACAGAGAGATTTTAAAACATTGACAACAGTAAGTATACTAATGAGAGCAAAATCAAAGAAAACACATATTTAAGTATTTGCTATAAATATATACATCTCCTATTAAAGCTTACCAGTATAAAATACTAAGTTCAGATGTAGCATTTCAACCAATAAACACATTCTTAAGGGAAGATATGACATGCTTTTCTACCACTCATCACAATCAAAAACAACAGCTGCATGTGTTCATCACAATTTGTATCACACTTAGCTCTTGGTGCTACTTTTCATGGCCATTGACATAAAAAAGAGGGTAACTGGACCCACTCTTATTCCTTAGGAAGAGAAACAACACTGCACAAATCAGTACTTCCTTCATGCAGCAGTGCCCTTAAGAATCTGTGTGTCCTCAAGAACACAAATATACTTTTAGACTCCAGCAGAACAGGCAAGGGGAGAATATAGAAAAGGAGAAATCCAGACAGAGAGGTATCCATTCCTCTCTGTGTTTCCACAAACCACACAAACTTCTTGGACTAGAGACACTTAGCAAAAGAGAAGGTTAGTTTGGAGTCAATAATCTAGTATTTTTCATTCTCTGAAACCAACTGTATCATTCTTACTGATTTTAGCCAGGTCAGGATTTCACTCACTCTGGTTTTGTGTGACAGAGGAAGACTAACCTTTAGCTTAATTAACTTCTTAATGGGTCCACTTCTCCCTTTTCTGACACTTGGGACAATAGAAGACCTAGTGCTGCTAACAGCCCTTTGATGTGCCAGCCCTCTATGGCTTCCAGGTCCATCCTGCCTTTAGGGTCACACGTGTTTGCAGCCCCATGACTGAACGTTACCCCTCAATGCATTTCCCCTGTCTTCCCTACTGCTGGGAACACACAGGCATCCTCTAGAAATGCATCTCACCTTCTCAGCAGCTCTGAAGGCCTGTGGTGGGTTGGCTCCACTGATCAGCTGGAAGATTTTGTTTAGAAGGCTTCTTTATGCTGTTTCTGTTGCTGTCAAGTCTAGCTCACCACAGACCTAACACTGCCACCTCTTTGTTTACATACCTCCACTCCAGGACATTATAACCCTCCTCTGCTAACACTGCCCAGTATGTGAGGGCACAGCTTCTCTTTTATATATATATATATTATTTTTTTTTTATAAGGTTTGTAACCACGTTGCTATAAGATATTCATTCAAATTCCACCCAAATAGACTTCTTGCTGTCAGCATTTAGTTATGCTTGCATTCCTATGTAAATAGCATTAGCCGAAATAGAGCCTATTATAGAAGATAAGGTCAGTTACATCTTTACAAGAAATGGAAGCTTTGGAAGTTTCTGTACTTTTGACCATAATAACTTTTTGAATGCAAGAAAAAAAGCATAGAGAACTGAACATGTTCTGCTGGGGATAAATCATGCTATTGAAAGTAGTATTCTATCTTTATATATCTTTCTTAGGAAGTTTAAGAGGACATATTTAATATGTGTATATAAAGTATATCCCTGTAAGACTACTAGGTCTTTTCAGACTTGCCTTGAAAAATAATATACACTTAAGATCACGCTTTTTAAAGATTCACAGCTCAGGAAACATTTCAGCCAAGGTTTTCTCCCCAACTGGGTATCAAATTATTTGACAGTTGTCTTCTTAGTTTGGCTCATGTATGTAAACATCTAGATAAACATAATATTCTAAGTTTAACCACAGGTTTTATATCATAAGATAAGCATACATTTTAAATCCTCATTTAAATCTTAAAATACTGAAATGTCATAAATTCAAATGGGTCCCCAGTCTTCCAAGTATAAATGTCCATATCCCTCTCAAATAGGTTTAGAAAAATAACAAAATCCTTCAAATAAGAATATCAGACCTCATTCTATTTAGATGGACATGAATCACTACAAGCCTGACATGATTCTTCCTCATCAACACGAGTCTTAACTCAATTGTCAGGTTTTCTGTCACCTTCAATCTAGACTCCTGTGGAAGGTCACTCAGATATAACACAGTGGCTCAACTTTTATTGTACTGGGACACTGTAGTAAACTTCAGATTTCCTGTTTGCATTCCCAGTAGCCACACTGGGAGGTAGAACTGAAATCACACTGAACAGCTACAGAGCTGTTTCCATGATTAGTGGCTTTTGAAGTTAAACCTGTGCAAGTTTTTGGAAGATGAGAAACTATATCAGCTATTTCAGCACGTGTTTTGGTCTCATTCCATTCAGCTGAAAAGGAATTAAATATCAGTTAACCCACTGCTGCTCTAGAAATCTATATAGAACACAATTCAGTATACTCAAAATGAGACATGACGTTATTTTCTTGTGGCATATTTGCCTTGACCATACAAACTCAATTTATCCAAAGGTTCCTGTGTGTCTTGTAGTGTCAGGAATAAGTATCAGAGTAATTTTTGCTGTAATAGTTTATATGGATCACCCGAGTTCTTTTTTCTGAGATACCACTAGAAGATCAGAGCAGAATTTGACTTACCGTATTTTCACTTGTAAACCTCTAGGTACCCTAAAAATGCTTCACAATGAAGATAATAATGAAGTGTTGGCAATTAACTTACTTTATTGCTGAGTACTGCTCCCATACTGTGATGTAATTCACCCATGCTGTTTGACCTAAAGGCATCTTTGGCAGTTGAAGCTGAGCTCTATTCACACTGATCTGCCCTGTTACCTAATGTTGCCCTACTGCTGCACTGGAGAAGTGTGAAAATGATTTACATATAAATATCAAATCAATTTTACACAAAGCACTCTGAACAAATGTCTTCCACTACATGCTTTTAAAAAAAAAAAAAAAAAAAAAAAAAAGACATTTTATTTGGCTGGAAATTCTTTGATAAACAACAGGTCTCATTGACTGCAACATTGAAATGCTCCAATGAATTTTTAATGTCTTTAGTTGTTTAACTGAATCTTTTTACAAAGAAGCTGAAGACACAGAAGCATGATGTTTCCTCCACTGGCACGTTTAAGAAATCAGCAGAGGCATGCCAAGAAAATGTTCTGCTTTCAAAACAAGGCTCCAAGATTGAACTCAGGGGAAAAAATAAAATGCATTTTGTCATGGTTTCTAGAATTAAACTACTGCTGTTGATTTAAAATCTACATTATCATTTCCTCACACTGACTACACTTTTTTCTGTCCTTTACCTCACTGCTGGTATGATATTGTACCTGTGACTGGCTGGCAGGTGGCAGAAACTGATCACATTTGAAGACAAATTAAAGGTCAGAGATCTCTGCACAGAGAGTAGAAGGGAAATTCTCTTATTAAAATATGTGTGCCATTTCCCCGTAAAGTTAGAAAAACTCTTAAGATGACGCTGTGCTTCACTGATCACTGTTGCTGCACAAGCCTACCCACTGCAGAGATCCTTCCTCTCCATTCAACAATCCTGAGCTGATCAACCTCAAAGTTCACCCTAAAACTTTTCCTGGGGCCCTCCTTTCAATGCTATTGCATTCGAAAGGTCCCCTTGTCTGCTGCAGGTTTCATATCTTGCGTGCAGGCCCGAGCAATGGAAACCCAGGAACATTAAGACAATAAATCGTTACAGACTCCTCAAGCATTCTGCTCGTTGTCTGGCAACCAACCCATCGTGCTTTGAGAAGCCTCCCAGCTTGCCTGGAGGCTTTCTTTGCTGGAAAAACCTATGTATTATCATCACCAGCAAAACAATGGAGCTGGCTGCGGGCGCGGGGTCTAACACAGTGCACAAGCTGAGAGAACAGCCCCACGCAGAGCTCGCGGAGCAAGGCCGTGAGGAGCACAGCACAATGAGGCCCGCAGAGCGCTAATGCACATCAGGGTTGCTGTGCCAGGGCTCCACTCAACAGGCTGCATCTCCTGGCAAAGTGACAGGGTAGTATTAGTGCTACTCAGAAAGCCAAGCTACTTGCTCAGTTTCCTCCTGTAAGCAGGAATAGGACGAGCTTCAAAGCGCGCAAGGACGCAAGATCTGTTGCCACACTAAAAAAAAAAAAAGAGGTGGTCCTTCCTGCAATGTCTTTTCTGAGCACAGTGAAGAAGGTCCCAAAGTTCACCTGCCCATAGATTTTCTTGAATGAGAATAACAAGTAGAAAGTGGATGTCTTCTTCCCAGAACACACTCCAGAGTGTTTGAGTATGTACCTCATCCTCCCCCACATTTGTTTGTTTTATCCATCTGTTATTGCCCCATATTTGACTATGAATTGAAAGCATTCTCCTGGAGCTGCACTCTGAGCTTTTTAAACTGAAGTGTTTGAATAAGGCTTGTCACTACAGGAAGGATGTAGAGGGCATCACATTCCCCAGCTGCCTCCCATCACCCTTTCCCCCTCCCTGCACCTCAGAGCCAGAGAGCAGCTCAGATGCAAACAGGGAGAGTTCTAAGCAGCTGCCACATCTTCCCTGTTTCTCTGGCTTAACAGCTTCCATGCAGGAGATGAAGAGTGGCTCTGTGCTTCCTTTCAAGTGAAGTGAAGGAGCCTGAGGGCAAGCAGGATGGTTCACTGGGCTCTGTCTGAGCCTACAGCAGCACATTAGTAGAGGCGCGATTCCCCCATCCTACACAGCCACAGAAGAAGAGCGAGACAAATACGTGAAAAAGTGGCTTTCTGATTCCCCCTGCTCCAGCCACAATACCTGGTTAAATAAACTAGTCTCATTTTTCCCAGATGAGTACCCCAAGGAGCAGCCCTACAATGTATTTCTTCTGAAGAGCCTGCAGAAATAGGATGTTTGTCAGTATTCTAAAGCTGGGAAGTCCCCCCTTTCAGAGGACTTTCCAGGAAGGAACATTTGGGGGTGATTTCCACTCCCTCTGTACTGGCTGAACTGACATATGAAAAAATCTGTTCCAAGTCTTGGGTTGAGAAGGAGATTCCCTGCTCCAACCATGTGCTCTGCAAAAGTAAGCTAAAACCCTTCTGCTTGGCATAGAGCACATCTCCCTGCCACTGCCAGAGTGTGACAAAAGCCATCAGGCTGCATGGCAGCTAGCAGAGCTGGGAACATCCATATTCCTTGTGCATTGCTCTTGAGGGAGCAGAATATAAATCTTTTAAATGTATAGCTTGTTTCTTAAGACAGTGTTTGGGGGTTTTTCCTGAATTACTCCAATAAGCCAGTTGCATTTGATAATTGAACTGATATAGGGGCTGACTCAGGTAGCATATTTGCTGCTTTGTTCTTCACAAAGTGAGGAAATTTCATTTTAAAAAAAGGGGGTTGACTTCAGAGCTTTACAACCCGACACAAAACAGCACACATACACCACCCATGCTTCAAATTTGAATTTTGGCCATTTGCAGAGCCCAAAAGTGACATGGAGCCAGCTGACAGTAAGGGGGATTGAAAAAGTTTCTGTGTGGGCTCCTGCTGCAGCCAGATTAGATGAGGGAATTAGAGACAGGGTGTGGTTCCCACCTAGAATGCCTCTCCTGCAGTTCACAGACCTTCACACTGTCTTATTAAGGCGCACTTCCCTCTCTCCTCCCAAATATGCAAACTGCACCCTCTCCCAGGTCCCTCCTTAGCTTAAGGGTGCTGGCATGTTCTCTGCTGACTTTCTGGAACCCAGGGATTTCCAATTATTTCCACACATCCTCCTCCTGTTTCTCTTCTGGCTGTGGTGCCTCTGGGCTGCCTGCTTGACTTCCCACTTCACAGGTCTGCAAGGCAAGGGTAGAAAGGCCAAAAATTAAGAGCACACAGTGATATTTGCACATGGCAGACGGGAAGAGGAACAAATAGAAAATGCCTGGGGCCAGATCTGCTTATTGTCTCTATCTTGCTGTTCTCTCCAAAAAGGCAGCCTTCATGTCTCCTCAGGTTCTTACTGTTTCCCAGCTATCTTTTATTCAGCGTCCAGCTTGCTTTCTCTCAGTTCTTAGGAAGAGAGGAGGAGTGTCTTCTTTGTCTTTAGGCACAAAAGACTGCAGCAGGGTGAGGTACAAGGCCTGTGTTTTATTACAGCATGTGGCATAGCACAGTGCAGCACATCTGAGAAGTCCCAAACATGCTATTGCAACATTTGATATTACTGTGTTAGGTGACATCCTCCAGATCAAAAGTTGATCCTAATCTAGATCAGTGATTACTGTAGAGCCTCAGGCCTGTCCATCACTCAGTCTAGCACTGCTCTCACCCAGTTATCAGCTTGGCACAACTACACAGCCCTACCCCACTCCCTTGGCTTTCCAATGCTTTCTTAACTACTCTTCCATTTTGCAGTATCTCAGAGATACTCCTCACTCCATGCCTTCCAGACTAGAAAGCTGGTGGCTATATCCTGGGCTGCATGAAAAGAAGTAAGACCAGCAGGTCAAGGGAGGTGATTCTGCCCCTCTGCTCTCATGAGACCACATCTGGAGTACTGTGAACAGCTCTGGTGCCCATAAGACAAGAAGGACATGGAGCTGTTGGAGCAAGTCCAGGGTCATGAAGATGATCAGAGAGCTGAAGCACCTGTCCACTGAAGACAGGCTAAGGGGGTTGTTCAGCCTGGAAAGATAAGGCTCCAGGAAGACTTTATAGCAGCCTTCCCGTACCTGAAGGGGCTACAGGAAAGCTGGGAAGGGACTTTTTACAAGGGTTTGTAGGGATAGGATGAGGGAGGAGTGGTTTCAAACTGGAAGAGTGTAGATTTTTATTAGGTATTAGGAAAAAAATTTTTATTGTGAGGATGGAGAGTTACTGGAAGAGGTTGCCCAAGGAAGCTTTGGATACTCCCTCCTTGGAGGTGTTCCAGGCCAGGCTGGATGGAGCTTTAAGAAATCTGGTCTAGTGGGAGGTGCCTCTGCCCATGGCCGCGGCGTTGGAACTAGGGATCTTTATGGGCCCTTCCAACCCAAACCTTTCAATAATTCTATGATGGACAGCCTCCTCCAAGCACTTCCCTGGAAGGATACAAAGGCTCCACCCACTTACATACTGTGCATATTCCTACAAACAACTCCCTTCCCTGTTCCCAGGCCAAGTATTGCAGGGAAGAAAAGGGGAGGAAGGAAAAGGAGACAGCAAACTGACTTATTGTTTGCAAGAAGGGTGGGGGAAGCACAGAGAAAAGCTGACCTGAGCTGCGAAGCTCTTTTAGTTTCTTCTTTCTCCTGTAAGGACAATTTTTGCTGTTCCCACTGTTCCTCACCCCACTCGCCCTACAGTAATTCAACTCCTGCCCCTAAAGGAAGGGTGAGAACTATGCACACCTTTTGCAGAAACCCTGATTTGGTGATTTCCTGTAAGAAGTCAGTCAAGCAAAGCAGCACTTCCCACTGGCCAGGCTGGGAATCTTGTGAAGGCCTAGGGTCAAGGTATTGATAGCAGCATAGATTTTTATACACGTATCTACTAGATTCCCCAAAAAAATTTAAAAAAAAAAATAAATTTAAAAAAGGAGCCAAGCATTTATCTGGTTAATTAATCTTTTAATTTTCTACATTATTCCCATTTCAAAATTTGTATATATACATTTCTGGGTCCTAACAATAGCATGTTTGTGTGATTCCAGCTGACCAAACAACAGAAGTTATTTATAACTACAGATGACCGGACTCTGCTGTATTTTCATTTATGTAACTTTCCTTAGGTCATTCATTGGAAAGTGGTCATACTTTCATGTTTCTCACACGCAGAGGCCCTGTAAATTAGCACACAGGAGATTAACCTTGGCAGTCTGCACCGCTGGACTGCCTGAGGAGGAATGCTCTCTGCAGCTGCCTGACCCCACAAGCCATAGGGGCTGGGGGATTAGATAGCTGTTCTCAGTGCCACACCAGGCAGCAGGTAGCAGCTACAGCACTACTTATGACCTTCAGATATAAAGCTTCATAAAACCCATACTGTATTGTTTTGGGTGGTTTGGTTTTCTTCTTTTGCCAAGGCATTGCAGTGGAATGGTCAATGCCTGAGAAATTCGAAAATGAATGAGTGGGATACTCAGAAGGGGCATTAATTAAAAAGGATAAATGACCGTAAGGTGAAGCAGCTTTTTAGACAGTAAACAGAGCCACAGCGTGTCTATCCATGCTAATGGACAATCACTTCCCATTCACATAAATGCACTAAATTCACAGCATTTTTATAATTTTCAGATGCTTCTCTCTGTACAAGCTTAAATGGGAACAGGCATGAGTTTAACATGACATTTGGGACACCAATAGCTCTTTTAAGCCATTTTACCTACAACCTTCTCACATTATACAGAAGTCTTCCAGTAAATAGAACACTTTCTGTAGACCATTCACTAGCCAATAATGCTATCCAAGCCAAATTCATTCAAACAAACAAACTATAAACCCCCTCCACCAAAAGGGAACTTGCAAAATCTCTGGTTTCTATCTAGTAAGTAGGACAGTTCTCTGCAAGGCTCCTACAAGAAGACTAAAGTTCACAAAAGAGAAAAGACACAAAAGGAATTGCAATATCCATGGTCTCCTCTTAGGATTATGCATTAAGATCCAGAGCAGCCAGCTAGAGACAGCAGCATATTTTACAGTATATGCTGTATGAAATAGGCCTCACCACTAATCCAAGCAGACACATACCCAGCCAGAGCAGATCTACTAAATAAAGCCACAAGATGTTTTTCCTTAAAATAGACAGTATTTAGGAATTTGGTGATTAAAAATACACAATAAAACTCATGGCTGGCAGTAAACAGGACAGGAATGAAGTAACTGAGGTTGCATTGCTTTATCTTAAAGCAGCATAGGCCTTCTTATTTGGTCCAGCAAAATAGCAGAGAAAAATGTATTCAAACATTCAAAGAAAAAGCAGAGGTCTTCTTTGGGGCCTTTAAATACTGACCTGAACTGATGATGTCCATGCAATGGAAAAGCAGTGCTGTTCTCTAGAACAAATAATTTTCCTGCTTCCCAGGGGGTTATCTTTTCCTTTTTCTTGTAATTCATGAGAAATTTAGGCATTTTCTGAAGAGTTCAGAAAAAGAAAGCT
Organism: Chaetura pelagica; assembly: GCF_000747805.2. Classification (NCBI taxonomy): domain Eukaryota; kingdom Metazoa; phylum Chordata; class Aves; order Apodiformes; family Apodidae; genus Chaetura; species Chaetura pelagica. The sequence continues at coordinate 3,086,048 of NW_009970725.1, forward strand.
GGCTGGCATTGGGAATTCTGATATCACAGCCATGGAATGCCTCACACTTATTAGCCAAGCATTTCCATCCCTGTGTATATATGATTCTTCCTTCAAGCTAATCATTTTCATAACCTCTTGCCCTTTCCATGGCATCATGGAACATGGAACATCATCAGCTGTTTAGTAATATTTACTTTTTTTTCCCATCTTGTAAAATGTGTGACCCCATTGCCTTGCTTGTTCATGGCTGATCCTCACGTAGATCAACTCAAACTCAAAGAATAGTTCACAGAGTCTGTGTTCTCTGACACACTTTCTTCCAAGTGTGTTAGTCAATACCCACTAATGCTCCCTAAGAAAAAAGACAACCAAATTATTAGGAAGGAAGAGGAGGTGCCACAGCTTTTTAAAGCTTTTGTCTGGTGCCTTTAGTCTCAGACACCAGTCTCACAACTGAATTTTCTGGAAAAGCTTTTCTCTTTTGAAAGCCATTGCCTTCTGGGCTAATATTGAGAACATGTACTTGGCACAATATCCAACACAGGGTTGTAATTAGCAGCCAGTATAGCACTTCTGTTGACCAAGTAACCAGCTGAGTTTATTGCAGAGGATCTATTCACAATATTACTATCTTCTAAAAGTAGATAGTTCTATATTGTTTGGGCCAGATAAAGTTCTATTATCTTCCTCATGCCCACTCACAAGAATCAAGAACACCAGCTAAGGTGCCAATATTCGTTAACAAGTTAATGATTTTTTTTAGAGAAGAGCAGAAAAGATCCAGCTGCAATATTTAGATCAGAAAGAAGACTGAAGGCACTTTTATCCCATCCCACTCCCAAATGCAGCATAGCATAGGAATGATTTTTTTTTTTCACCATATATATTAAAATGGATGACTGTGCAGAAGAGTTGGACAAAATAATCAACTTAGGTGGCCAGCTGCCCTTTCAGTAAAAGGAAAATATTTTCCCTATGACTGTTGAGAAATCATATTGTAGCAAATAATGGCAATTTAAGAATATAGATTATATTTCTTCACATCCATACTGTAAGAAAAACTGATTTGAAATATACACACCAAATTTTTACTGAGTCCAGCACTGTGTCTGCAATAATACATAGTATACAATGTTTCTTTGCCCAGGAAACTCCACAGTTATGCACCTTCCATACTGCAAATCACAATGGAAGTGTGACATGGTGCCATGTAGGTTCCTCAGAAGCTTTTTATTTTGCATCCTCTCTCTTCAGTGTGGGGTCATCTGCAACCTCTGTTTCTGAGAAAGGTCCTTTGTCGCTCCTACTGCCTCTAGCAAACTCATATAAGGGATCTGAAGTATAGAAGCATAGTGTGTGACTACCATAAAGCAGAGCAAAACTGCTATTATCTCTCCAGGGCATTGGATTTTCAAAGGTGTGAAAACTTCCTTAGAAATCTTATAGACTAAAAAAAATATATAGAATGTTGGTTTTTTTTAACATTGAAATTAAAAAGTAAAGACATGGTCAGCTGGGAAAAGTAAGAAACAGTAAGAAATACATTTCTAAAATATTTCTGGATTCTGGACTTTACAGAATTTCTGCACTCCTTTATAACCTTCTCTTGGTGATGAGAGTCTCTTCTTTATCTTAGAGATCAGTCCTCCCCTGGCAAAGCGATCATTGGATAGTCACTGATTATGGAGTGAAACCAGTGCAAATGCAGTAATTTTCAAGTGAATGAAAGAATATGAAAATATTAAATGAAGAAATGTTATGTCTGGAAGTCATGTGTACACATGGAAAAATTACAGGGAATGTCAGCAGTAGCCAGATGCCAGGAGGAGCATAGACTAATACAGAATTTAACACACATACTTCCCTAACCTGTGTGGGATCTCAGGTGTTAAAACCATAATTTTCAATCAGAGTGCTGTTGCTGCTGTTGTGATTTGAGGTTAGCAGTTCAGCTTTTAAAATTCAGACCAGCTTTCTCAGGCTTCCTTCCTGGGAAGTGAGAACAGAAAAGAAGAGCTCTGAGGAAGAAACTGTACAGAACAGGACCTGCATTCCCCTTCTGGGTGCTCACACTATATGACAAACTGCCCACAGCATTGCTGCTGGAAATATTCTTGAGAAGCCTGAAGGTATGCAACAAGTGTCTGGTAAAATATGCAGGGATCTCTGCAAAATTCAGGCCAAGTACTGAACCTTTTCTTCCTGCAACATTGCTGCCCTTTTGTTCGTTTGCTTGATTTTAAAAAAACCCACGAACAAACTGTAGTAATTCTTCTCTGGAGGGTCAAAGCAACATAAAAGCCATTTAAGCTGCCCGTGATGTATGGGAAGCCTTGTGTAGATGTGCCATACAGGTTTGTGTAGCACCTCTCCCCTAGTTCTAGAACTTGGAAGAGAAACAGTACAAGACAGCGTTACAAACCTCTGAAGTATGCTTGGTCTCACCTATCCGTCATTGACCACCAATACTAACAGTGCAGATATGTCCAATTTGGAAATAGGTGTTCAAAAGCCTTTCCACTCGCTCTGCTGGCTTCTATGCAGCTGCTAAGCTCATGCTTGATATGTTTATGTTAAGGGTTTGGTGTGAACAGGGCTTATTTTGCATAGCTGTCTGAAAATGTCACATCCCCCCCTTTTCAAAAATGGGCAAAAGACCAAATATTTCTGTAAACCTTTTAAAATCCTGTAGTCTACAGAAGACATGAAATCTTCTAAACCAAAATTGAACATTTTCAGAGAAAGCAGGCATTTTTCTGAGAGAATGATACATTGTTAAAAATGCTGAGTTGAAAAGCTTTCAGATAACCCTTGTCACTACAGTATGCTTAAAACCAAAGACAACAACTCTGCATTAATTCTGCAGCTTCCAAATGGTTATAGGTTCCTTTAAAGATCTGCCTAACTCAGGCAGCATGGTATAAATTCTTAGTAGAAATGAGTGTTTGTAACAGCATTACACACAGTGATGAGTTTGTAATGTACCTCATATTTATTTTGGTTTCAGACCCATCATGAGAAGAGAAAGAGCTTGTAATTTCTTGATGAAGTAATTTAGTGAATGGGGGGCAAAGCAAGTCATTCAATCACTGGCTTAAAGAATTTATGTGACGGCCATGCAGTTCTTTTATCCTCTGTTACACAATGTGCTCATTTTTTTATGTCTAGTGCTTTAACGCAGTGTGTCACATTGCTAAACCCAAGATGTGCAGAAAACCCGGGGTCTCTATGACAGAGAATCAGACTGTAAATTAATTAATTCCTCTTTGCTGCTTGGAACTGGGACTGGTAGGCACAGCTTTTCCCAAGTTTTTTTCACCCTGAACTACGGAAGTGTACTTAGACGTTTTCTGGTAGGCAATACAGTATCGCAGCAACACTTGCACTGGAGGACTGAAGGACTCCAGAGACAAGGTGGGAATAGTCTGAGCTCTGTGCAGCACAACACTGACATGCCTTTCACTATGCAGTTGAAAAGTTGGGTGAAGAGGACCACATGCAGAGCTCAATCAGACCACCTAAAAGGATGTTAGGTCACCCTTAGAAAATGCCACGATACCCCAAGGCCACAGGAGGCTGGAATCTCAGTATGAATCTACCAGCTGACATGATTAGAAATACTCATGTCCAGCATCAGTGAGTCCAGCTTGCTTTACCTCCAAGACCTGCAGACCCCTCTGCAGAAACACGTAATAGTCTTTTAGGCATTTCTGCCCAATGGTTATTCTTATTCTGAAGCACAGATTGCATTCAGAAGCTCTTGTTTTTCAGGTGTTGAAAATCACTGGAGAAGTTGAAAATCAAGAACAAGAAGTAATCTAGTGTTATGACCTCTCTTCAGAGACCGTATTTATCTTTTAGGCAGGAAAAAATGAAGATGGAGGCATCCGTGATCCAAGCCCTTTTACCTCTCAGAGAAGATTACATGGGAATTCAAATGTCCTGGTATAATTCACAGATTCCTGAGTTCACATGAACAGCAGTAAGAGAGGAAAATTGCTCCATATCCTGTAGAGAGGAAATGAAAGGTATCAGGAAGAGAAGAATGTGCTGTGTGGTGCGAAAATGCTGTTTTGATTCCTGATGCTAAACATCTGCCATATTTTTGTGTGGAACCACTTGACTTAGTGAGAGAATAGCATCTTCAGGATTGTGCAAAGCCTATTCCAGACTTGAGCTGTCTGAATTGGCAGCTGTGGGAACACCCACAGGAAGCATGGGACCCTGGAAGAAAAAGTGTAGGAGTACATCCTGTGGGGATAGATAAAAGTCAGAGCTGGGCTATGGGAACCTCTTCAGAACAAACATGCAAATACAGTTTCGCAAGTCAAAGTCCCAACTGTTTGTTTTGGGGTTTTATTTTTTTTTTTTCTTATTTGTTGCTTTTATTTGGCTTTCACAGAAACAGAAAAAGAATCTCAGAAAAAAAAAAAAAGTGAATGAAATAAAAAACTTAGATGTTTTCTTTATTGTTTGGTGTGAGTTGCTGTGCTCTGTATGCAGCACCACAGGTTGCTTCTGTTGCCTTGCAATAGAAAAATGCCATAATTTACCTGTTTCTGTCCCGCTTAGTTTGATTGTCTCCACACACAGCCAAGAAGAGTAGTGCTAAAGCACAGCTGCCCATAATTTCTCACTGTCACTGCTTCATGTACAAATGCCTCCTCTCATCCTTATGAAATCTTACCATTACCAGCTATGAAATTATTTGTGAGGATGAGAAACAATGGGGGAAAAAAATAATCCATTTCTTAATAATTAAGTGCTCCCAGTCACTGAAGTCAAGTCGAAATCAGTGTCATTCAAATAGAGAACAAACAGGTGACTGAGAGACCTTCTGCCATAAGAAGACATGATCCCTTGTACTCCCATCGTCACAGTAACTATGCTCATCTTTCTGCTCACCTTTAGATACTTTGCTAAATAAAGCTAGATGGATATATTTTTATCTTACCTGGATGAGGTTCACATTTAATATCTGCACCCAATGTTTTTCTCAGGCTTTCAGCCAACTTTCTGTTCTTTGTACAACTGGTATCCTGCTAAATCAATGCCCATAGTTTGATTATACCTTGTGTCAACTATTCTTTCCTTTTGTATCTGAACATTCCTAATTCTTGTATCACTAGGAAGGTTGAAAAGGAGTTTCAAGGTTGGTTTTCTGCCTACTATCTATTATTTCTTGTATGACACATGCTATATGTTCTCTTGTTCTTTTTACTTTTCTGAGTAAATAATCTTTTCAATTTCTTTTGCAAGGAATATGCTCTCTGTAGTTCTCTGATATTTTTCTACCTGCCTGGGGTTTGTTTCTAGTACTGTGCCTGTCTTTTTAAGATGGGGTTACTAAAACCAAATGCAATAACCAAACTTAGGATATGGCATCTTAGATGCTGCATGTACTACTCTCCATGTGATTGTCTCCCCACTTCTAACGTGCAGTCTAGTAAGTCATATTTTCTGTCACCCAGAACACCGAGAACATACATTCACTGTGTTGTCCATGATGACTCCTATGTCTTTTTTTTTGTTTGTTTTCCCAGGAGGCTGCTACTACATTCAGAACCCATTCATATGAAAGAATCATTTAAAGTGTATTTCCAAGTCCTTCTGTTATTAGCTTCCTAAAAAATAAATAAATAAATAAAAAGAAACCACCAGCTCAGTAGAAGTTTAAAGAAGTAAACATTTTACAAGTTATCATGCAGTGTGGAGAATTGGTGACCATCTCTCAAAGTGCCTTTTGATTCCCCAGTTGCTGATGGGAAATATTCTGGAGGCACAAACACACTGCAGATGTTGGAGAATACATCTTAGAATTCTGCTGAACATATTACCCTACTGGGAGGCTGTTTTGAGTCTCCAGGGACATTCCTTTGAGAGCCCAGCTGATTGTCTCATATTGAAACAACATGTCCGAGATACATTCCAAGTAAAAGAAAATAGAACCAGGGTACTCTGACCAAATATAAATCATGGGGCTAAAGGGCAGTTTATCTTCCTTCTTTCTACCATTCCTTTTCTCCCCCAATGAATACTGCCCCCAGGGAAACAGACCACTGGGTAAATGACTGCCAAACATGATGACTCAGACTTTAGGCACTGTCCCCAAGTGCTTCACAGATGGTGTCTGGATGGGAAACCCAGAGCTTTCGGCACCATAAGCCTTGCTACTTCTTCTTTTTCCCTCTCTTTTTTTTTTTTTTTTTTCCTAAATTCACTGCAGCATTACTTCTGATCTCATGTCAAGCCCTTACAGCACTGTTGCCCCCCACAGTGAATTCTGATCCTGACCTTATAACAACCAATGTCATTGGCACATAAGAAAGATAGGAGAGAAATCCTAGCAGACCTAGGGCACTGGGAAAAAAACAAGCTAAAATAAACACATTACTTAAAAGATTATATTGTGTCCAACTGTAAAAAAAAATACTAGCATACATTTAAGAGTCTACTGTAAAAGACAGGCATACTGTGAAGTACAGTACATTACATTAGCACGATTGCATAATAGTAGGTACTGTGAAAGAAAATGTTCTCTGTACAGTTTTTATTGGTCTGCTTCTTTTTGCAAAATCTTGTTTGTTTCAGTAAAACCCTGTTCCTTTCAGTTTGCTTTATGCTCCCCAAAGCTAGCACATCTTGGGATGCACATCTGGACATGGGCAAGCCTGAAAGCAATGGCATATTTCTGTGCTTCGCCAGTACTGTATGTTCACACAGGACACTGCAAAAGTCCTCTGTGAAAAAAAAAAAACAACAAACACAACAGCTATTTTTCCTCCCATGAAAAGAAGCTCAAGAAAAGCCCTGTAAAAGCTTGCAGATTATCCACAATGAATCAAACTATCACAACCCTAAACAAAATATATCATGGGAAATGTGAAATAGCCCTTCCTTTCTCCCTCTCTCTCACACACATGCTCACACACACACAAACCCAGCTGCAAGGGATAAAAAAGGAGGAATTGCACATTGAGAAGAACCAGGTCCAGCATATATTATTTTCTTCCTCTTCTTCCTCTCCTTTTGTTTTTAAGGTTTACCACCAGTATCATCCAAAGAATTTTTTACTCCAAATGGAGAGGAGAAATAGCTAGGTATTTTTGTGGGTTTCATTATGTTTCAAAGGTTATGTAGCAATTCATTGAACTTCTCAGATTTACACTAATTTAGCTGAGTAGTCATTCCACTTAAATCAGTGGAGTTCTTTAACCATGCATATAAAACAGAAAATTCAGACATTTTGCTTCCAGATTCAAAGTAAAAGGTCCCAGAATTAAAAGCAGCAACTCTTAGGTCAGCCAATTTCTCTGTTATTTAAGAAGGAGTCTCTGATAAAAGTTGATAGCACTATGCAGAGTCAGTTTCCCCAAGTCCTGGGTTTTATGAGCTGTGTGAACCCTTGTAGCACTCTGCCTGGTGGACCAAGCCAGGGTCACAGACACTGACCAGCACAGGGTTCATCACTTGAAGACAGTCACTTCAGGGTCATTACACCTGGAAATTTACACTTCTGAACAGCCAGTTGGTGAGCTGCTAAGGAACCAACAGTGGAAATCAGCAGAAAACTAGCCAGGTTTCTAAAATGTGCCTGGCAGGCAGTTTTCAAGCCCTGCCTGGATTTGGAAGCAACTTTGTCAAAATTGGACCCTCTCCATAAAGTGCTTTGATGTTGATGAATCCATAAATTCCAACAAAAACTTGTTTAGTCAGAATTTTTCTGACCAGCACTGCTTCCTCCTTCTGCCAAGTCTATTTACTAATTCCCAAACTTTCTGTGTGGCTCCAGGCAAAGGTTTTCTGCCAGGACCATCATGACTGAAAACCCTTATACAGGCTCAGGGGTCTGTAGGCACAGTTGAGCACAGGCCCTCAACCACCAGGGTGCTCCCCTTTCATGTCCCCATGGGAGAACAGCAGCACAGCTCTCAGCCTCCCTCTCTATCCATAACACAGCTCCATCCAGACCTCGGCAGCTCAGGAGGCTTTGTCATGGTGACTAAAGTATCATTGCTCCCATTTTACAGCCAGAGAAACTGAAGCACAGAGAAATAACGGGTTAGGAATTGTCACAGCAGCATGAAAAGTAGTCTCCCAGTGCTGATACCTGGCCCTCTATGGAGTCCAACAACCAATAACATCTATTTAGACATTTTGATCTGCAGCTATTGTTGTGAACTTGAGTCCAGTGTAGATGTGGGTGAGCCTGTATGCAAAAGGGGTAGGGAGGCTGGGAGAAAATAGGCCAAGATTATATTAAACCGTTTCCATCCTGGTCTTGCAAAAACAATGCACTGAGCTGAGACGAGGTGTTATTGTCTGCTTTTAAGTGTACCCTCCCTTTCAAGTTTTTCTTTCTTTAGTATCTGAGGTCATGCTATTGTCATTAGAGCTTGGCGAGTGCTCAGCAGCTGTCACCGTGGCAGCAGGAGTGTGCCTGGTGCCAGTCCCCTTTGTCACGACAGCCACAGCAATGTAAGGAGAAGGGCCTTTCAGGATGCAGGACAATACTGGGAAGGAAAAGGAGGGAATCCTCGACCTTGGGCCAGGGCCTGGTGGCAGACTATTGAACCCCGCGCGTCTCGACAAACCACAAGGAGTAAAAATTCTTGGAAGCTGCAAAGGTTGCAAGTGAAAACAAAAGATTCTATCGTGTAGGAAATAGAACAAAACGCAGAGAAATTTGTTTTGTTTTCAGAGATAAAATAAGCAAATAGCACTCTGCTAGGGTCAGGAGTGCTGCGCCCTGCATGCAGCACTCACGGCAAGGGAGGAGGGCAAAAAAGCTAGAGTGAATCTGGAAGCAGGTGAGACAACACTTTGTAGGTTTTAAATCCTACACTGTGGGCAAGGGACTCCCTCATGAAAAAATGGATGATGATACTGTCTGTGAGATACTACAACACAAAACCATCTATCCAAGCAAAACCTTAATGCAATCAAATAATTGTCTTTTGAGCTCATATCTGAGGAGACTGATAGAAGCAAATGAATCCCCACTACTGAGCTTTGCCAGGAGGGAGATCAGAAAAGCCCAGTGCAGGATAACTAGCACCAATTTCCTTGCACTTTAGTTAAAGCAAGGCTAAAGCCTGCACCCTCAAGTGGCTGCAGGAACAGACACTGAGGGTGATTTTATTGGTCCATTCAGACTTGTTAACTTAATAAATGTTTCACAGATTACATGTTGGGGTATTTTGTCCCCTTTTTGTGTTTATATCAGCAACACACAGAAAAGTGGCAACTCTAGGAGTTGCTTAGTTATTTATTTCCTACTCACTTCTGATCTGAAGAGCCACTCCAGAAATACCAGGAATTGCTAACCCCCACCTAGTAATCAGTGCAGTCTCTTTTGCACCACAGATCCCAGCATATTCTGTGTGCACAACTTTCACAGCTTTGTGGGTGTTCCTTTAGGACAGGAAGTGAAGAAATAAATCACATCCCAGAGGAGCTCTGGGCTGGTGGGATGCTACCCAGGCTGCAATTTGGCTGGGATGCCTGGGCCAGCACCCCTGTATTTTGAAAAATACTGTGGCCTTTTGAATGACCACAAGTGGCCAGAACCTCAGCTTTATTCCTTATCCAAAAGAAAAATACCTTTTGGAGCAGAAAAGGCCCACAGATGGTGAGCAGGACTCGCAGTGCCACCTGCTGAAGCACCAGGGCTGCTCAGGGCAGCAGCCAACATCACTCTGAGAGACCATGGAAGGCCTGACTCCGTGGCCATTGCATCCAGCCTGATATTAGCACCAGCTTGTCCCAAATTTCCTCTGTGTAAAATTTCCCTTTGAAAAAAAACAGAATAAAAAGCACCTCGACAGATGGGGGCAGGGGGTTGGGAAGGCACAGGGTGCTGTGGCACTGTGGGCAAGCAGCTAGGGACTGGATTTTGTGAGATGAAAAAGATGCTTGCCTTTCAGCAAAGCTGGGTCCCAGCAGCATCTGTGCCAGCAGCCAGGCTGGTTATTACCCTGAGACAATACGACTTGTTCTTTTTCTTCCTCAGTAACTTCACAGCTTCCAGTCCCTGCTGGAGTCCTTCACTCCTCCCCATACTCTAGTCTGTGGATCCATTGAAAAAAGATGCTGGTAACACTCCCTTATATGTAAAAGGGGGTACTAAATTGCAACAGACAAAGGACACATCTTTTAACCAGCTCCTTTTGCTTTTTTTTCCCACCCTCTCCCATGTCAGTAAGCAACAGCAAATGGCTAAGGCCTGGGGAAGAAAAAAAAAAAAAAAAAAAGAAAAGAAAAGAAAAAGCATCTTATAGAGAGTTCCTCCCTTCTTGACAGTGTAGTATAGTCAGCTAGAAGCTCCTAGAAGCTCACATCCAGCGACAGCAGCAGGACCAAGCCGTATATTCCCTGACAGCAGGTGCAGTATTTCCCTGAGCTATTTCCATCCTAACAGCCCTCAAGTAGACTGTCTCTCTCTAGTAAGATACCACTATCTGAAATGATACAAAGAATCCGAAGAAGGGCAGAGTGTCCCTGGTGCATTAAATAACAGAGAGGAATGGCGCCGGGATGTGAATAAACATGGCTGGTTTTGTCTAGGCTCAGGTATTGCAAGACTTTTGAGAGAGCACGATGAAACCTCAAAAATGAAGCAGGAAGTTAAACATACAGTATCTTCCCTGTGAGGGTGAGCAAATCTCATGGACAATTTACAATTTACAGCAAAAACTGGTGCAGGGAAAGGGGTAATCCAGTTGGTGGGCAACAGAGACATTGCACAGCCTGAAATGACTTGGAGAACATGTGTGTGGCATGTATTTTTTCAGGCATGCCTACAGCAAAGAGATTTACATGGCACTCACCGTCCTTTTCGTTGTACCCTGCTTCACTTAATTTGTGCTAACCATCTTTTACATATTTTTTTACATTACTAGTAATAGATAGATAGATAGATAGATAGATAGATAGATAGATAGATAGATAGGAAACATTTCTTGGTTGCTCATAAACTCCTCTGCAACCTTTCCGTAGAGAAAGAACAGAAGGGGGAAGGGACGAGCAAATGTGGCATTGGGTCTGTGACTGTGGTTTTTGTTTCCATAAACCTTAGAGCACAAGAATGCATGAGATATTTACACAAATCTTTCCACAATTCCTGTGGCCTTTGGGAGCATTGCATTTGCATGACTTCACCACTGTGGCTGGTTTGTGCTTTCTCAGCAGCACTGCCTGCAACAGGGAGCAACCCTGGCCATTCCCAGTAGTTCTCCCTCTCCCATCCTCAGATATAATCACACCAGTGCATGTTTAATACACACTATGTTAATGCAGGAGTTCCTGTCCTGCTTGTTGTCCAGTTTCCCAGGGATGGTACAGGAAGTTTCCCAATTCGTCTCATAAATACAAAAAGAGAAAAATGTTATACTCAAAGAAAGTGTTAGTCATTTAGATCTTGAGGGAATATCAAGGGATATGAGAGGAAGGAGGATGCTTCTGAAAGGTTACTCACATGAGGTAGCATTAAATCGGTAAAACACATTGGGTAAATGCAAAGCACAGCCCAGCTTTTGCATCAACAACTCACCTTATGCCTACTTGCCCTGCATCACAGGATGGTGAGAATCCAAGTGCCATGAAGACAGTGTCTCCAAATGAATAGGCTACTTGGCTATCCAGGCTCCATTTCTGCTGCCCTAATCAGGGACTTCCAGCAATCTCTTTGGTCTGTCTATACCTCATTTTCTCAATCTAATAAAGGGATGTTGCTCAACCTTTCCAAAATACTTGAGTCAGTGCACAAAAAGTTCCGTGATTAGGACTAAGGCATGTTTTCATTGAATGGGAACATCAGGTCACTCAGTGCAGGGCTGCCAGTTGGGGAAACAAAGCCACAATGTCTACAAGGTGGTCTTGTCCGTTCTCACTACTGCAGCTGTGACCATTTGGCTGTGGCATCCCTGGATTCTCCAGTGCTAGTAGATGTCTTTAAAAGGGAGGTTGCTTCCTGGGGTTTTGTTCTGGAAGATTTGAGAGGAGAGGCTGATGAAGGAGAGCACAAACCAAAACGTGCAAGTCTCAAGTCTGTTGCTGTGGGCTTTACACGGCAGCCAGGTTGCTTGAAACCATCTTCCAAGTGGTGCTGCATCTCTCTTCCCCACTCCAGCTGTGCCTGCAGGAGACACAGCCCAGAGGCAGAAGTAACAGCAGATTCATTTGCAGGAGTTTAACACTTGATATCAGAACCAGTGTGCAATGACATAAGGCAGAAGCATAACCACAGACGGCTTGTAAAAATTCAGCTTTGTCCCTCATGAGGGAATCCATAATTAAAGCTGCAACTATAGCCCATTGTACTTATCCAGCAGGAGGACTCACTCCTGCTACCACTTGAGTCAGCAAGTTTCTCTCTTTACAGTAATCCTTTACTTTGTCTTTCATTATTATTAAAACAATTTAAAACTTTTTAATGTCAGCCAAATGGTGTTTCAAATTATATTTTCCAGTTAAAAAAAAAGAAAAAAAAAAAAAGAGTCAGGCGGGGGGGGGAGACAGTTGACTTCAGAAGGGAACACATAGTTATGTTATAGTTCAGCCTGAGACACTGGTGACTTACAAAGTGTTGAAATTACAGGTTCATGACGTGCACAGTGTTGAAACACTGTGTTACTGCAACACTTGGTCCAACACGAACTTGCAATTTCAACACTTCCTAGGTCTTTTGTAAAACACCATAACTGACCAGAACAAATGTAAATTCCCAAAAAGTCTAAAGCAATGTGGTGTACAATAGCACAGAATGGAAAACCCATTTAATTTCCAGCGCTGCTACCCTTACGCAGGGTAATAATTCTCAAAATGTGTTTAATTTGTAAAAAAAAATGTCATCCAGGATTAGCTGCTCTCACAGCAAGATACTTGTCTCGAGGCACAACTGGTGTGATCTGGTATGGTAACATCTGTATTCTTGCAACTCGTTAACCTTTTCTTTGGTGTCTCAAAAAATTCAACAGGAAAGTACCTGCCTCAGCCTAAGCAGAGGATATTCCTCAGCAGCCTCCAAAATATGATGTCCTGATCCCTTAGCAGTAAGGATAAAACCTACTCAACCAAAGGGAAGCTGCACTTTAAAAACACAGCAAAATTTTATATTTAAAAATACACAATGGCATTATTTCAAAATACCATTAGTTATACGAGTATGAGGCAGCAGAGCAGGCGGCATCGTGGTTCGCACGGTGTTTGTTTTGAAGACCAGGAGAGCACAAGATTTGTGCTCGACCTCTTCACAGGTTACACTTAGCTCATTCAGTTTCATTTACAGAAGAAACGAGTTTTCATTCAGGGGAGCTGTTGAGGAACGGCTTTATGTGCCAGCTCCTGTAAGCAGCCCAGATCAGGAGGCTCCTACACCTGAAACCAGCAGAGATGCAGCCACCCGGGGTGCTGGGCAGGACAGGGACACCGTGAGCAGACAGGGAACAGACCGTATGTGCCAGCACTCAGGGACAGGGGAAAGGATGGAGGAAAACAAACCTACAGGCTAAGAGTCTACACAAAACCAGGTCTCACCTCGGGGTTAAGTGGGACTGGGGGGATATCAGCCTGCTGGAGGAAGCCCACCAAAAACAAATAGCCTCTTTCAGCTCTTACAAAAGCACTGTCCAATAACGGAGATGTAACAGGAGTTTTAACAATAAATTTCCTTCTGAATATTTAATTCTAATATTAGTACTTGGGCAGTTGGGATAGGGGAAAAAGAATAAACATGCTGTGTGTATTGGGCTGTAAATACATAGCCCCCGACATACCAGCTTGGGTTTCTCTGCATCAATCAAAGCTGGAATAACAGCAGAAACAGCAGTGTTGGTGTTATATTCAGCTACAGTTCCCATTTATTTTTAGAGAACATAAGTTCTTAAGATAGCAGAGCTCTTACTTGGAAAATCATGATAAATTATAATAGTCTCTCTTCTCCATGACTTCTTACAGAAGCTGCTTTTTTTTTTTTTTTTGGACCATTGCAGTGTGCTGCATACTAGGAAGAAGGTACTTATAACAGGATTTATTTGTAGCTGTGAGCCAAAATACATATTGCCTTAGACAAGAGTCAGTATTATCACAAAGAACCATGCTGACTGGGGTTTAATGAAATTGGACCTGGCTGTCAGATTTTAGCTTGGTACAGCTAGCAGCTGGGATGAATTGGACCAGAAATGTGCTGTGTAACAGGATTTCACTGGAATACTTGTGGGGAAGAAAAAAAAAAAAGTTAAAAAAAAAAAAAAGTATGTGGAATATGTCACGCTAGAAGTTGACAGTGTAGCTGCAACAGCAAACATTAAATAAATAAATTCCATACGTAACACAAGCACAGAAAAACTCTTCAGGAAAGCACCTCAGAGCTGCATAGCCTCGCGTCTATAAATCTCCATTAAATCAGTTTGAGTGGGGCGAGTGTTAGAGACAGAGCTGCCAGAAATAGCTCTTTTCCTGCAAGATGTAGAAAAGATTACAGCTGAGATTGAGACGGCGGGGTGAGGAGGGAAGGCAGGGGAGGGGTAGGGGGGGAAGAGAGGCAAAGGAGTTGAGCTGGAGGAGGCGGGGGAGCTGTGAAAGGCATCTCATAAAAGTCCCATTTGTTGGAAGGCTGCAGGAAGTGGAGGCAGCTTTGGCACACGTGTCCACGGTGCTAAATTAACTGTTAACACAAATAATCAAAGTGCAAGGCCCATCAAGCCGCTGGCGCCAGCAAAATGAGGGAGCGGCCAGGTCAGCGCTGCCTCGCAAGTGAGCCGGGGAGCAGGTGGAGACCAACCAGGGACTCGACAGGATGGAAGTGCTTACAGAACACACTGACCCACTGACAGAGGAAAACACTCCTGCTTTCCAGCTATTGTGTGCTGAGAGTCTCTGTGTGTATTTTTATTTTGCATTTATTTATTATATTTTATGTACATTTTTTCCCCTAATTTTTGTTTGTTGTTTTTTTTTCCACCAAGCCACTGCAGTTGAGAGGTTGGATACCCCAGGGTGAGCTGTAGTACAGCTCAGCCTTTATTTGGCACCAGTGATGGAGGAACATCTGAGCAGCTGAAAGGAAGAGTTATCAGGCACAAAAGCACCAATTGCCCTCCAGCACTAGTTGTCAGGAAATAAAAAAAAAACACAAAAAAACACTGCTCTTCAGATATAGATGCTGAAAAGCCATGTGCACAAGGGTATTTTTCCCTGCTTTGTTCTCTCTCTATTCTGAGGGGCCCACAGCCCCATCCTGTAGAGCAAATATGATGTAGACACTTTGGTAGGTACAATGGCAAAGCAGCCACCCCAGCAGTGAAGCCTAGAAACCCATCACAGCCCACACAGCTCTGTGCAGAGCAGAGGCAGACATAGGGGTGGTATGCTGAGTAGGATTAGACTTGTAAGCAAGCAGGACGGCTCCAAAATCAAATTTTGACATGCTGAGGTTCACTGAAAGTCTCAAATGATCTCATTGTATTGTACTGTGGAAGCAGACATTGCTCCAGTCTTGGTGAGGCAGCTCAGTGGAAAGGCTGCCTGGTGCACAGCTTCCACCAGGCTGAAATAGTCAGGGTTCTGTGCTGGATTCACTCCCTGCTTCACTCAGCTTCCTGACACAAGGCAGCTGTAAGCCCACTTTAACAGACCAGTACAGGCAGGTTTTCAATTGCTTTGCATGTCCAAAACACTGCAAAGCAATCAGAGTGGAACGGTGAACTAGGCCCAGTAATTACCAGGATCTTTCACCTCCTTGCCAGATCATCTTGGGTGTTATAAGAAGACATATACAGGATAACCAGGGGATCAGGCCCAGTCAGCATGGGTTTATGAAAGGCAGGTCCTGCCTAACGAACCTGATCTCCTTTTATAACCTGATGACCCAACTGTTGGATGAGGGAAAGGCCGTGGATATTGTTTATCTGGACCTTCAAAAAGCATTTGACACGGTTCCCCATAGAACTCTCATAAAAAAACCTGGCTGCTCATGACCTGGATGAGCCTACAATCTGTTGGATCAAGCACTGGCTGCACAGTCAGGCCCAAAGAGTGGTGGTCAATGGAGTCAAATCCAGCTGGGGCCAGTCACAAGTGATGTTCCTCAGGGCTCATTGTTGGGACCCTTTCTGTTTAACATCTTTATTGATGATCTTGATAAGGACACAGAGTGTATTATCAGTAGGTTTGCAGATGACACCAAGCTAGGTGGGAGTGTTGATCTGCATGAGAATAGGGAGGCTCTGCAGAGAGACTTGGATAGATTAGATTGTTGGGCTAATGTTAATGGTCTGGACTTCAACAAGGCCAAGTGTCAGGTCCTGCACTTGGGCCACAACAACTCCAGGCAACACTCCTGGCCTGGGGAACTGTGGCTGGAAAGTGTCTGGCAGAAAAGGGCCTGGGGGTTCTAATTGACAAGCGGCTGAATATGAGCCAGCAGTGTGCCCAGGTGGCCAAGAAAGCCAATGGCACCCTGGCTTGTATTAGAAATAGTGTGACCAGCAGAAGTAGAGGGGAGATTGTGCCCCTGTACTCAGCACTTGTGAGGCCACACCTGGATTACTGGGTCCAGTTTAGGGCACCTCAATTCAAGAGAGATATCGAGGTGCTGGCGCGAGTACAGAGGAGGGTAACGAAGCTGGTGAAGGGCCTAGAGAATAAATCTTATGAAGAATATACATGTGCTGTGGATATATGTATGTACATCAAACACTTTGGTTTGGTTTGACTTCTGTTGGATATACATGTGTTCTCTAAAGATAAAGCTGTGGGTACATATATTCATAAAAAAAAACCACTTGCAGTTATAACATATTACAATAGAGAGCATGTATCACTGTTTAGCATAAAATGTGCTCCAGAAAACAAAACCCAGAAAAGAGCATTCATCCTGAATCAAATTACTTATAGTTACTTATAATATGTCATGAGTAATATGATACAAAAAAATATAATTTCAGTGAGGATATGCATCTTCGGAGCATCTAAACATTAATTATGCCTTTCATTCCTAACCGAAAGTACAAAAATCTCATGTCTCTTTTAAAAATTCTCATTAAATTCATCTCAGCCAACAGATGGCAAAATGTCCAATAAAAATATAGAAAGGAGTGGATGCATAATCTTATCATAGGGCATAATAATTGCTTTTAGTGAAGAAGTTATTAATAACTAAAATTGCTAACAAAATAATTAATAAGTGTGGCAGTAATATTCATGAATCCCTTCGAAAAAATGTTTCTTTGAGGTTTAGATTTACAGAAATATGTAATCTTCCCTATATTCCACAGGGTCACTTTACATCTATCAGACACGACACTTGTGGTAGATCCAAAGATGTGTCACAATTCTAACAGTATTTTAGGCCAGTGCCTTTTATATAGGAGACTATTCTTAGCTAACTGTAAATTTTAACTGAACTGTAGCCAGTTGATCTATATAGAGAATATTCAGGACCTTTAGTAGAAGACAGCTGATGTGATCCAAGGAGCAGGTAGAAAGATAGTTTGCTCATAAGTCAGTTAGATTTGTGTGGACTTTTACAAGACAGGAAAATACAAGATCTCTCAGGAAAAAAAATGGGGAGAGAGACAGACAGAAAAACAGAGACAGAGAAAGAAGCAGAGAGAGAGAAAATAACACTGTCTTAGGCCAAAATTACTTATTATTACCCTTTGCCCCCTTCTTGATAAGGGTTAAACTAACTTCACTGAAACCTTCCATGTGTAAAAGTCAACTTGACACAGACAGAAGTTTTCTGCAAGGGGAGTGGACAAAATTACAAAAAAGCTGAGTAGTGTGACTCACACCAGAGGTTATGTTGTCCCTGTTGTGTGCCACGCTGTCAGTTTTGCATCTCTGGACGCACTATGATACCCCTTTAAAGATACCATTGTATGGGAGTGGGTGAGTGGATGAGTGCCCACCTGTGTCAGAGATGGCAGGTGCTATCACAGGTACCAAATTAATGCAAAAGTCACAGTTACTCTGATAAATGGAAGCCAAACACTTCCTGAGTAGGCAGGAAAAGGTCAGTTGAAGATTTTAAAGACTGGAGAATCTCTGATAATTGATTTTTAAATAAAAAATAATAAAAAAACAAAAACAAAAAAAAAACAAAGGCCCATTAAACAAAACGTGTATGATTAAAAAAAAAAACATGAAAAAAAAACAACTATAAAAAATAACATCCCATTAAACAAAATGTGTATGATTAAGAGTCCCTTTCCTTACCCTAAACCAAGTTAGAGAAGGAATGTCCTTGTTACAGTTTGATAAAAAATATTGAAGATATAAAACAACCATGTCAGGAAAACAAAGTTCCAGACATATAAAGATGAGACTGCTCCAAATGCATCAAGATTGAGTAAGAGCTGCCTTGGCTCCAGGCCTACAACTCATAAATCCAGCCCAAATTTAGAGTTTTCAGAGTATGTTATAGCTAGCACTAGCTGTGTAATGCTTAGCTATCCCTTTTCCAATACACCTCTTTGTAAAGGCACCACAGCCTTGGTCTGGTGCTCCCCATGCCCAAACCTTGGGGTAGGGCTCTCCACAGCACTGGTCTGTGTTCTGTACCACCTGCTGCTTGTGGTACCTGATGATTCATCATCATTGTCATAGAATGGTTTGGGTTGGGAGGGACCTTAAAGATCACCTAGGTCTAGGTTGCTCAGCGGCCCATCCATCCTGGCCTTGAATATTTCCAGCAAAGGAGCATATACAACCTCTCTGGGCAACCTGTTTCAGTGAAGTGTGCCACTGCTTCATTTTGGCCTGAGTTTTATTCTGAAGAACACTCTGGCATGTGAAGAGCAGTCCAACAAGAATTTGGAACATGATTGAGTGAAACTCCTGAGGGAAAAGATGGGCATGGGGCAGATTTCCCTCAGTGCATGGGGGCAGTGATGCAACACCTATATTGCTATAACTCCACTGATGATTTACACCGATGTAATGCAAGAATGATCCCCCCACCCTCTTTTGAATATTGATATTTCTGAATTGTCTGTCCTCTCAACTGTCAGTGAGGGAAACAACTTCCCCGTTGCTTGAAGCTAAGACAAGAAAAGCAAGACCTTCACTTCTGCAAAAGACGGGAGGAACAAAAATTCCTTCTTCTCTATACAAGGACCTGAGACACAATAATCCAGGAGACTGCTGTAGATCCATACTGGGAAGGAAACCAATCACTCCTTAACAGATAGAAAAGAATGTCTCCTGCCTGAAAGAATAAAGGTTAGATAAAAGGGGAAAGCACCTGGGCCCATTTGAAAAGCCTTAGCCTGGGGATGAGAGGCTTTTTTATTAACTAACAAATAAACATAAGGAATCTTCGACCAACATCTCTACATGAAAATCATATGAATTGTCATTCTACCCATTTTTTATGGTTTTAGTAAGATGCAAAACATACAGAATAGGAAATATCAATGCAGTGAGATATCTGCAGCTGTAACAAACAAGGAAGAAAGAAGCATTTACCAGAGACAAAGAAGTGGATGGGAAGATGAAGTATTCTACACAAAAATACGTTCTTCTCACTCCCCATTGTTTGTTTAAACCATTTCTGTGTACCTTTTGCAAGCTCAGTTCTAAACTATCAATAATCTCCAGTGTAATGTGGCCAGCACATTTGAGAACGATCTGTGTTATGGCCTTCGTCTTCTGCACAAGTGAAGAATACCTAGTCTGTGCAAGAAGAAAGTTCCAAGTCTCATATGACACCAACACTGTGTAATGTCTATCCCTAATAAAAGCTCTTACATATGACCACTGGCAACCAGATTCCTGAAGCACAGGGATGCACAGACTGCAAAATTTGGGATGGAGGCCATCTACCAACACACTCTCAAGTACAAACAAAATGCAGTGGTTTTAGGCTGCTTATTTCTGTGTTTAATTTCCAGTGAGCTTCTTCCTCTACAGGGTACTACAAGACCAGTGGCCTCCCAAAAACTCTGTGTGTTAAAATTGGAGTTTCTCAGATTGACCTTAAATTATGGAACCATAGAATCATTGAATGGTTTGGGTTGGAAGGGATCTTAAAGACTATCTAGTTCCAACCCCCCTGCGATGGCCAGGGACACCACAAGGTTGCTGAAAGTCGCATCCAGCCTGGTCCCCATCTTTCTTATAAACCCTTTCACTCAACTAATCCGAACAAATGTCACTTCACACAGCACATCATCTAATGCAGAGATTTCCATATACTGTTCCAAGCAAATTTTTGCCAGCCTCACTGTGACACAGCATCATGCACCATCACTAGCTCTGACTCTACAAGAAGTCATGTTAGTACTATATGGCACTAAAGCAACCCAGCCCTGCATCCTTCCCTCAACCACCAGGAGGACTAATCTCAGCTGTAGAGCTATACTAAAGCTTTCAGATCCTGAGCTAGCTCTTCTGATGGTGGTTCAAGGATGTCTACACTGCTTTATATTAGAGATATGCCCTGCCCCTCCTTATAGATGATTACCCATAAATGCAAAGTTCCATGGGCACAATCAAATTATCAGATAATCACAGAATCATAAAATGGTTTGGGTAGCAAGGACATTTAAGGGTCATGTAGTCCAACCCCATGCAGTGAGCAGGGACGTCTTCAGCTAGATCAGGTTGCTCAGAGCCCCATCCAACCTGACCTTGAATTTTCCAGGGATGGGGCTCCTACCACCTCTCGGGGCAACTTGGTCCAGTGTTTCACTGCCATCATGGTAAAAAAACTTTCTTATACTTTGTCTAAATCTACCCTCCCTTAGTTTAAAACCATTACCTCTTGTCCTGTCCTAACAAGCCCTGCTGAAAAGTTTGTCCCCATCTTTCTTATAAGTAGTGGAAGGCTTCTATAATGTCTCCCTGGAGCCTTCTCTACTCCAGGCTGAACAACCCCAACACTCTCAGCCTTTCATGTGTCTTTTGGTCCAAGGGTGATTTCTGGCCTGGGGTCTTCTAACACCTTGTTGGATTCTTTCTTTGTCTCCAGGCAGGCCATTAATTGTTCTTATCTGGTCAAGTTGTAGCTTCTGCTGATGGTTGTAGCCTCCTTATCTTCTGGTTTGTACTTCTTGTGCACCTGCTCACTGGCAGAGCATGGGAAACTCAGAAGTCCTAGACTTTGGATAAGCACTACTTAGCAACAACTAAAACATCAGTGTGTTATCAACATTATTCTCATACTAGATTCAAAACACAGCACTGTACCAGCTACTAGGAAAAAAAAAAATTAGCTCTATTCCAGCCAAAAGCATATCTAGGTGAAAGTTCACAGCTGGAAGCCTGAGGCTTCAACAAATCCAGCTACTCAAGCTAAGTAAGCAATGAAAAAAGAACAAACAGTATACCAAATCACGTGACATTATGCTATAACCCCTTTCCTAATGCTAATTGGTTTACTCTGAGTGATTAATTCTATTTAAAACTTATGCATTTAAGCTAAATATCTAGTATTTCTTAACAGCAGTAAGAATTGATACAGAGAGAGGTAAAAGCCAAAGTGAGATACTCAAAAGGCAGCTCCTGTCTCAGGACAGACAGGGATGTACCTAAGTTCTTATTTCCCCCAGGCCCTGCCAGGCTGTGAAATGCATTTCCCAGCAACCCTCCAAAGGCTTGAAAACTGTTCCTCTTTGACCCACAGCCTTTAATGAACATGCAGGAAAACATAGCAGAATGGGTTTGGTGCAGAAGACTTTCATCTTGTCCTGAAAGAGGTTGACCAACACAGGCTACAACTTCTGAAGAATTTGCTGTTCCCAGTTCGGCCCCGTATCAGCACACGGAATGAAAAGTGAACTTGATTTAATTTTCACTTCTTGTATCTTCAGCAAAAGTGAAAAAATGAAAAAAAAATAATAAATAAAGCCCACTGAAAACAGTCAGACACTATTTTCTGGAGGACTGGATACCATGGCTATTTCTGTGGGATTTCAGAAAGGATGACTGCAAACCACCATTTAATTCATCTCCATTTCAAACCATGCAATTCTCAACCTACTCACAAGCAAACCCAAGAACTCCTTGTTTCATAACCTAGGTGTTCACCTACACTAACCTAATGTGGTTTTCTGCTTTTGGTTTCCAGGCTACATGTGACCCTAAACTCACACAATAGGCAGTACTTAATATTGCCCAAGTGGCCTTAAATAATCCTTTCATTTTCAGTTGCCATTAATCCATGAAAGGAAAGAACAGGCTGCCTGAACTTGCACTTTCTCAGTTTGTTCTATCATGAACTGTTTTTTCTCAATGGAATTGTGCACAAGCAGTAAAGATAGCTATGCCAGGAGAGGGGGGGGGAGGAAAGAGGCTTTTAACTCCTGAGGGCTTTTCCTCTTTCCTCATCATTTTCTGCATGATATAGCTCCTCTTTTCATTGCCCAGCAGGGAATCCCAGAGGCCAGAGGCAAATTTTCCCTTTGGTCTGAGAGCATTCATGATGGATTCTTGTTTTAAGAAGAGGTTATTAGTTGTTTGCTCTTGAGTATTATATCATCACCATTACAGCAAAGCTGGTCTCATTCTAAAGTTTGATTTTTCTTTGGCACACACAAGGTATCTTGGGTTACACAGCTAACATCCCTTTATACACCAAAGTCAATTAAAACCTTTCCATTTAATCCAGCGGTGCCAGATGAAAAGCTGCAAAGGTGCTGAAAAAATTATCTCTTTTGGGCTTATTTCTGTTTCCACTGGTAAAATTCCCTCTGACTTTGACAGGAGTTGCTTTAAGTCCACTGATTTAAACACCTTTTTAGAAACCACAAAACTATTCAGTTATCATATAAGCTTCTGCTTGATAAGGAATGCTTACAGACCCTGAGATCTGTTTATGTTGTACCTTGTTAACAGAAGGTATCACTTAAACATGTCTTGGCTACTGTTTATATTTTCACTACTTATAGTTCGTATTAGTTACTGTAGATATACCAAGAGATAGAATTAAGAAGAGGTATCTAGTTAATTTTTTTAAATATCGTAGTGTTTCCAAGTTCTTGATAAATAATGGAACATTGCTGATCCTGATCAGAAACTTTACCAGTGAGAGCTTGTACCGACCTATCACCTTCTACAGCCATTTTCAACCACATTTTCATCTAAGTTTCAGTTTGGAAAAACATAACCTAGCCTCATCTCCATACTTAACTCCCCAAGGCTCATACAGCAAAGCAAGACTCCTTTGATGCTTTTCCAGTTTTGTTATAACACTGATGTGCAGAAAAAAGATCCATTATTCAAAAAGACTCTGTAGTGACCATATGCACAGATTGAACATTTTTTAAATATTTTTTCTTTTTTCAGTTAAGTTTTTGCTTATTCAGTTAAGACATTTAATCATGCACATAGAAAATCCATCTTCCATATAATTAGGGTGTGGGTAGGAGATGCTTTCTCTTTATATTGGTTTTTTCTGTTGTTGTGCCGAAAGGATTATTTTTCCCATCCCAAAATAGTTTGTGTTATCATGTATTAACTTCAACAAGTTCAAGAAACTACAACCAGAAAACTCTCAATGTTCAAAGAAGAAAAAAGGCACCTTTTATCTTATCTGTTGCACACATACTTTTGATTCTGAGTCTGACATCATTGCTGGCAAAACCTTCATAGTTAACAGAGAATTAACAAGTTCACTACAGCAATGAGTTTCAAAAACCAAACTTAAAGAATCTCTGTTTACAAACGTCAGCATCAAAGAGCCTGAAAATTCATCGTGTTACCTGATATTTCTCAGAATACTGAAGCTTTTCTACTCCCTACTGCCCTGTCACCTCTGTTAGGTCTGTTAGCAAGAACTCCAATACAAATGACCAGGTTTACCTTTTAAGGAGTTTCAGACTGAATATAGTTAAAACCAACTCAGCTGCTTTCAATTTCTTTCAAGCTTGCTTGGTATACTTGATAAAATTAAATAACTTTCCCTTCAGTTCTGCTCCCACCACCACCCTCTGGCACTGGAGATTCCCATAAACTAATAACTGCATTCACAGAACACAACAGAAGAAAAATGAAATGTGGGTTCTTGAAAAAAATGTAATTTTATACAAATATTTCAACAGCTATTTTAAGAACTTTTACACATGTCTAGGTTTGTCACTTGCACCAGAGCAAGATCTAGATAAGCCAGTTAATTACTTGGATAGACTGTCCATATTTATCAACCACCTAATTTTTGGATTGAGTGTCAACTGTTGATGCCTGATGTTTGTGAATAATTGTTTCCACAGAAAAAAAAAAAAAAAAAAAAAAAAAAAGATACACTGCAGAGCCAGAAATCTAGAGTGAATAACATCCAGTTCATCTCTTCCTCCAAATCTGTTAATGGGCCTTGTCACCTCTCCTGCCCAGTGCTTCTCCTTCTCCAAGTGTCTGGAGAGAACAGTTTTGACCACTAAAGCCACAGGTTCTTTAAGGTTGAGACTTTTTGCACTGCAATGATGAAAGTTCTCCCTAAAGCCTATACCTTTGAATTTTCTTTTCAAGGTTAGCAGGATGAGGTCATTAAGGGAAGTCTGTGTCCTGTTATGCTTAACAGAGCACTCCCATCTGCTTTCTCTGCTTTTGCACAGTATTACTGTTCTTACACAGGTAATGCATACTGCACGAGCCAGCAGTCAAATGTGCCTTGTGTGTTTACATCCAAGCAGATGTTTGGCCAAAATTTTCGAATGTGAGCACCTGCCATTAGACAAAAAATGATAATTAAAAAAATAAGGGCTGGGATCATCAGAGGTGCCAGCAAGCAATCACAAGGTTACATCTTAGGCTCTTTCTTGGGGCTGTGAGAGAAGCCTGTGCTCACTTCTATGCAGGGCTAGGGCAAAACAGAAACACACATACAGAGGCCAGCAAAGGCAGAATTAACAGCATCCTCCAGGGCAATAAGGATGGCACCCCAGCAGAGCAGCAGGTGTTTAGCTCTTCCTCTCCTACCCCACCACAAAAACAGTTTCTGTCTCTATTAATTTTATTATTATTTTTCTCTGAGTTAGTCATGCTTCATCTTGACTTTTTGTTTATTTGTTTTGAAGAAGAACAAGGCAACAGCCTCTGCAGGGCTTCAAATGCTGCCATCATATGCCACAAGTGGGAAGGAACTGGTTAGTCAGTTGGAAAGGGAGCTGCTCAGGGAGGAGGCGTGGGGAGAAGGGCTGCAGGCAGGAGGGAGAAGCAGGGTGGTTGCCAGTGGGCCCCTCGAGGCCATTACACAAGCTCTACTGCTCTCTCTAAGCACCATGACCTTCTCTGGGTATTAAAGAGGGTTGTTTTGTTTTCTTCGAGCTAGGATGATTCCTGCCACGTATTTGATATTAGGATCTCTCTCTAGTGGTTTGCAAGCATTTGATCCCCTAGGGCTTGTGATGCTGGAGCCACTAATGATTCACACAATGGCATTAATGTCATTCATGGATGAAACCACATTTCCTTACCCTACAGGGTGAGAGAGAGATGGGAAGACTGTGGCTAGCATTAGGAAGGGACTGGGTGGGAAATAAAAATTGAAGTATTCAGGTCAAAAGACAGTGGGTGGCTAAATAAAAAATCGTGATTTCTGATCATTTTGGAGGTGGGGTGAACAATAGAGATTTCACCCTCAACTGCCTGAGGATGCAGCACTAAAAAAATAGACAATAAATGACCCCCCAAGTGAGCAATTTAACACCATTCTCTTTGAAAACAGTTCTTGAAAACGAGTTGGCAGAACAGCTAGATCTCTCCACAGCAATGCATCATGAGATCACGTACAAGGAAACAGCAGAAGTATCAAAGCATGCTTTACTGGAGCATGCCCTTAGTTGCTCTGCTCTTTTCAACCAGGCAGCCCAGGCTGTGTGAGGAGCTGTGTAGATATTGCCAGCTAAACGGTAGCTCAAACCCTTCTTGCCTTTGAGTGGGAAACGGGGGGTTTATTTTTAATGATTTTAAATGATCACAGCAGACTGGAAGTGGGAACATGCATTTAACTGCTAATGTGTTTGCAAATTTTGAAGGAACACTTCACCAATTCATTTCCAGGGGAGCTTCCACAGATAAATGGTATGAGGAAGGTGAGAAATAACAGAGGAATGTAGGAAACAACTTCCAGGAGGATGAAGGGACTGAGCCAGGTGACTGAGGCTGGTGTGTAGGAACAGCTTTACCCAACACACCAAAAAAAAGCTTGAAACAAACCAAAAAAAAAGACACACACACAAAAAGTCCCTGAAGCAGTGCATCGGAATTATCTGCCTACGGGAGGGTGCTGAGAGCACCAGCACATCAGCTCAAAAAGACATGCCAAAGAAATTTCCAGCAGAAATGTCTGTTCCAAGGCTGGGACAGACCTAAGTGACTCAGAGGGCCTTCCCAACTCCTGGGTGGAATAGAGAGGAAAGATTTCCAGTTCTTCACAAGAAGAGAAACAACACTTGGATCAGACACCAGCCTAGAAACCAAGGTTAAGGTGCATTATTTGCAATCTCAAAATGTCCAGACTGAGAAAATATACATTGTTCACTGGTTAACAAAACACAATAACTGTCAGAAAAGGGGCTTGCATCTTGATTTGTGGATATAATTTATTTGCAGGAGGGTCTCAGCTCCAGCTTCAGCTTTGTGGGTGCCAATCCTACCATTTAAGGATTTGATCTGAGAGACAGCTACTCCGTGAGCTGTGCCACTGACGTAATTTCCCGGTGAAGTCCCCTTACACCCACAAATCAGGTGCTAAAATCCCTTTGTGGGATAGTAAAAAAATGCTGGCACAACTAACTGCCAGTGTTAAATTATTCCTGAAAATGAGAGGGACAGGTCAAAGCCCCTTCAAAAAAAACAAGTCTTGGTGGCTATGGAGAAAAGGATTATATTATGCTTAGCTAGTGCGTGGGTGTAGAGAACAAGGGACAGAGACAGTCTTCCTCGGTACGCCCTCCCCACAGCCCCTTGCGAGTCAGAATATATAGGCAACATTTCAACCTCAAACCCACAAACAGATCAGGATACAATGCAGGAGAGAGAGATACATTTCTTGTTTTTTAATAAAAGGTAGGATTAGGAAAAGACGTAGGTGGGGAAGGTGTAAAACAAGCAGGCAGTCTTTACTCAGCTTCCCTCTTATATTCATTGCTCTGAAAAGTGGACAAGCCTTCGGAAGAAATAAGACACATGGCTGTGGGTAAAGGGGGGGAGGAATTAGAAACTGTAATTCAATCTAATATTTGAGGCTTGGCAAATGCACCTATGGGATTTCATGAAAACCCCCGAATCTTTTTCATTTCGGAGCAATTAACCAGATCCCAGCATCGCTGGCTCCAGTGAGCCGCTTAGCTCTCTGTTTTATTACCCATTTCCTTTCCCCCTCGCCAGCACTAGCTCCCATCCTCACACTTGGGGAAAAAAAAAAAAAAAGGAGGGGGGGGAAACCCCACACTGTTACAATGCCACAAAGGGGCCACCACAAACAAGTGCCAGCCAGTGCATTTCAGAGCAAACACAGAACACACATAAATGAGACTCACATTTGGATTAAAACGCTGTTGTGTTCAGGCATTTATGTGTGGCATAATTAAAAACATCCAGCCGTAATTTAATAGTTCCCACCAAGCACAGACATAAAGTCTAGCAATTTTTTCCCTCTGCATATTTAACCCTTGGAGACAGAAGGAAGAGGAGGTGGGGGGCAGGGGAAGGGAGCAGGAAGCAGGGGAGAGACAGAGGTCCTTTGAACACATTTTTTTTCCCCTTCCTTTGTGTTACTCTAGTTTGCTTTTTACCTTCTCTGATCTTTTCCTTCTACAAAGAGAAAGCAAGTATCCTCTGGATGCTGTAGAAATAGGAAACACGTTCAGATAGCGTTTCTGTAGTTCAACAGCAGTACGGCTGGGTATGGGCTCCTCAGTTTGCAGAGGATAACATCTGTAGCTGGATGCACTGATTCACAATTTGTGAAGATGCCAGATTTTTCAGGCTTAAAAACCAGCTACTAAAAAGACAGACTAATTTCACCACCATTACTCACCCTGAGTACAGTCTTTCTATTCAGAGCGGCCCTTCTAAATCAAAGGCAGCAGTGACAGGACTAAGTGCAGTGTTAGGACAGGAAGGATAAACCAGCATTTGCAGCATTAGCTGAGCATCTGGGACACCAGAGTGGGTTCAAGTCCCTGCTCTGCCACGTTGCTGATTTTCAGAGACATCTCTAGGGGCATTTTCAAAAATCCCTAGCTACCAGCTATACACGTGAGGCACCTGAGAAATGTCTCTTCTTTACCACTGGATATCTGAATGTTTTGAAGTTTTTCACCTCTCCTCATGGCCACTCCCTATAGGCAGATTTGAAATGACATCTTTTTCCTCCATCCTAAACTATGTTACAAAGAGAAATGTACTGAAGATTGGGATGCGCTCAAATCCCAGAGCAAGGAAGAAAGTTAAGAGTAGAAAATCTGCTTGGACCTGTATTTCTAAATATTGCAGTCTTAATTCGAGCAACAGCCCATTACCTTGACTCAGATGCACAGCATGACTTTGCTTGAGCAACGAACACAGAATCCCACTCTTTTTTCTGAAAGAGTAAAAACTGAAGGAAATGTTCTGCATAAATTCATAATCCTGGTCAATTTTGTCCCAATTTTCCATCAGTTGTGTAAAAATTAGTCTAGGACCTTAAATCTGTTATTCTCCAGAGAAAGAAAAGTACATATGCATGAAAACTATTTGATATTTCTGTCACTAGCTGTTCACCTCTACCCTTCAAACATGTTTCCTGCCCATCATAAGATATGTGCAAAAATACAAAGAGGGAAAAAGGACTTCCAGAGCAGGAACGTAAACCAGAGGAAATAGAAACAAGCCTTCTGTGTGCATATAATTTTAAATTTTAAGATCATTTAGTCCTCTCTTCAGCCTTTCTGAGTCACATACAAGTTAATAACTACTGGTAGGAAAACTTGCAGGAAGCATGTGTCAATCTTGCCATCCTGGAGAATAAGAGAAAGCATCTAACCTATCCACTCTGGATTATGAAAGCCAGCAATGCTGTGAACTTGCCTCAGCTATGTCAGAGGGTCCTGGTACATGCTCACAGAATGGCTGATAACCAACATGAGGAGAAAAGACTTGTGAAAGACAGCTTTCAAAAATGTGTAAAAAAATGAATATGAGAAAAATATGACCAGCTCATAGGTATCTTTGTTTCATTATATGCCTGTCAATAATGGACAATTCATCAACTTCATTCTGAACTATTTGCTCAGCTGTATTACCAGGTGGTGCTGATCTCTGTGGTGATCAGTGATAAGACACGAGGAAATGGAATGAAGCTGCATCAGAGGAAGTTCATACTGGACATTAGGAAAAGGTTCTTTACTGAGAGGGTGGTTGGTCACTGGAACAGGCTCCCCAGCGAAGTGGCCATGGCACTACGCCTGTCAGAGTTCAAGGAGCACCTGGACAATGCTTTTAGACATATGGTTTAGCTTTAGTTTTATGAGGTTTTCTTGTTTTAGTTTTTATTATATAGGTAGTCCTGCAAGAAGCAGGGAGTTGGACACAATGATCCTTATGGGCCCCTTCCAACTTAAGATATTCTGTGATTCCAGTCTCTCAGTATCTACTTTGTACACATGCACCAAAACACTGACAAGCTCTGACCCCTGAGCACCATTTGGGTGTAGCACAGTGTGCTGCAGAGACATGGAGTTCTCATTCAGGTCTGATGGCAGGAGAGCTCTCCCACCCCAGCACGTCTCTCAGAAACCTGGGTTTCTTCTTAGGAGGGTCAGCTAACCCGGTATAATGTTGGCACTGATGCAAATGTACCGCTCCTGGCTCCATCTGTATGCTCCATACCCGTTGTGCCTATATACACCTCCCTCTCTGCACTTCCTAACCATAAAGCCTTCTGGGTTGCTGTGAGAAGAACTAAATTTAAGATTCTGATGGTCTAAAATACTCCAAAAAGGAGGTTCGTGTAGGTGCCTAAGACAGATGATAGCTATGTGGGAGGGGGTTAGGTAAATAAGTTCCAAATGAAATCCCACAAACTGCAGCTCAGGACTACTGAAGCATTGTTTTTGATTGCCACTTTATCACCGCCTTTATTGCCTCTCAAATAGATTGCAGAGAGCATACCATAGCAAGAGAGAAGAATGAGCCCCCCTGTCCTAGTAAAATCATGGGTTTCTTCCAACTAGAAATCCTAACCCTGATCTCTTTTCATATAAATAAAAGTCAGAGCAGGTCTTGCACTGTAGCAATTTCTTACTATGTCATTTTAAAAGTGCTCTGCTGCAAACCTCTCTGCAAATGAAAACAATCCGTCTTCCCAAGGCATCCTGCAGAGTGTGTAACTTTTCAGGCAAGGCAGGAGTGGGTGATGGTGAAATGAAGATGGAACAGGGTGACACAGTACACCAGCACTTCATAAGATCTGTTTTCTGCATACTTACTAATGAGAAAAAAGCTCTGCTGTGTCTTAAACATGCAGACAAGAATAACTAGCTGATCATGTCTGCAACAGGACTTCTTTTCTTTCTCTGCACCTCCAGTGCGTGCTGGGCTTCAGTAACACGTGTAATATGGACTGATGACATGGAGGCACCAAACAAGCTCCCCAGCAAATCTGCCACCATGCTGCTTTTAATGATAAAAGTCCCTAGCACTCAGTGTAGGACAATAATGTTTTATGTTGCAAGATATTACTGTCATAAAGTTTCCCAGGTAAAAATACTTGGAAGGCTCTAAAAGTGGGGAGAGTGACAGAGTGAACAGCTTTTATGCTTGACTAAATCACAGCTGGTATGCTGAGGTTCTAGCCAGTTCTAGAGAAAATAAAAAAGTTTTGTCTTAGTTTCGATAATTTGGGCAAGCCAGAACAGTGCCACCTTCTCCCCATAGCTATTCTGCTTTACCTTCCACTCACCTACACCATCCACCATCATTCAATAAAGGTTTCAACAATGCCACAAATTTAAAAAAAGCAATCATATCTCTTCAAGACATCTTATGTCCCCATGGCACTGCAGCATCACTGTGATGAGAAGCACTTTAAGCTTGCAAGCTGAACCAGTGTGCCCAGCTAACCTCATGATGTCAGCAACAGCACTTCACTATGTAACTAACTCACTCACTGTTCCAGAAGTCTGTATCATCACCACCAAAACACAACCACTGCTGGACTGGAAGTTGTCAAATGACTCACGTCTTGCTGCACATCAGTTACTGTGGGATATAATTATAGTCAAGAACTCTGCAACAAACCACTACTCTTAGGAGAAAGCACAGCAGCGTCTTTAATGTCCTGACAGAGCAGACGGGGACTGGGAGTCCAGCCCTGCAAGATTGACTAAGCACATTGGTAAGGCTGTGAGCCATGCCATGAAGCTTCCTGGCAGGGTGGTGGCAGAAGGTATGACAATGAGCTGCGAGGAGCTGAATTCACACTTAAGAGTATGGCCCGCTGGCACCGTGGAGCCACAGGTACAACTGCAATTTGCACTAACGTGGAAGGCCCTTTCCCTCTGCCAAACCGGTAACAGTACAAATAGGACTCAGGATCCAAGGCTTGAAAAAATGAACCATTGTTTTTCTTAAGGCCAAGTTTTTAAGAAAAAAATAATAATCCCCCTATGTTTTTCTCCTGCACTTTGCATGCTAGTCAGAATGCACTTTCCTGGGAAATGCATTATAATAACGGGCAATGTTTAGCATCACATTTGAAGTGAGCACATCCCAGTGATTAGAATCCAGGCAACAGAAATAAACACATCAGCAGGACATGAAGCACAGTACTGAATTGGGACTTCTTTGTTTTATTACTTTCTTGAACATTAAATACTGTGTGAGAAAAACATTGTTCAAACTTAACCATCTGTATTTGGTTTGAGTGCTGTACAATCATCAGTAATCATTTTAAGCCTAAAATCAGAAAACCTGGTTGTACTTGTGGGAGACTAATTGCAGCAGTAAAAGGTGGCTTGTGTAGCAGTAGAATTGTTTATTTTTTTAAGTTAATTTATCAGAAACTTGTTGTTTTTTAATGGGGCTCCTCCATGTTAAAGTGGCACAGTTCATTATGTTAAGCTGAGAGAAACAGTATCCCCATAAACAGCTTTCTAGCTATCAGTATTTTCTTCCACACTTCAAAGTGGGAGGAAAGGTTTAAATTATTAAAATTTTCAAAGCTAAAGACCTAGAGCAAAGAAAAAAAAAAAATAACTGGAGTTCAAGGCCAACATTTTGCTTTGACAATTTCAAAACATATCCTTTCAATGCAACTTCTTAAATATGTGATTAAGTTCAATTTTCAAAACAAAAAAGAATTTTGAATAAGAAATCCATTCAGTTAGAAACTACCAAAACATTCTGACAGCTCCAAAACTTTATTTCCACAATAGTTTTCAAGTCAAGACATTTATGAAAGCCAACCCTTTCCCACAAACAGTCTCAATTTCTGTGAATCAGCATGTTCTGTCTTTGAACACTTCATTACCAGCCTGACACAAAGGCTCCCACCTCACCAGACTTCGTTTCCAACAGCCTGTTTCTCCTACACCCTCCTGGGAGCTTCCACTGCCGCAAGCACGCTGGGTGTAGCTTCTGCCCCTCACTGAGAGACAACATCCTGCTTCCAGCTGTGGTTCTCAGCAGAAGTCTTCTGTCTCTGCAGCCAAATGCCAGCATGTAACAGAGAGGAAGAGCACAGAGTGAGAGAAATGCCGCACCTGTAAGCATCACCTCATAACCAACTCTTGGGTAAAGCTTCAGATCCTTAGAAAGGCCACTTGGAGAAGATCAGTATGCAGAGGAAGAAGCTGGTCATCCCACCCAAAGCTCCTTGAAATCTCACAGCCCCCTGTACACAACAGTAGCCACCAGGGCAACAGGTGGTTTAAAAATTGTATTGTAATCATCCACACTAAAAAGCACTGAAATGGTCTCATGCATCATTCGTCCCACCTCACTGAACAATTTAAGTCTGCCTTCCAGCTCATCCTCTGGGTCTCTCTAAGGCCCATAATCACAGGGCGTGTTATTCCAGATATGCCACCTCAAGGCTCCCCAGCCTTAATCACTCGGCAGTCCAGTTTACAGCATCCCAGAGATCCTATAATTTTCCTGGTTCCTTGTTCCCCATATCAAAGTTAGCAGCTGCTCTCATTGCTCTTGAGCTCTACTCATGGAAATCCCAGCCCAAGCACAGAGGCTGGAAGAAACTACTTTAATCCAGAGTAGAACTTTCTGTTCCACACATTAGATCTACTCGGGTGCTCAACAACTGACTAGCTGGTTGGATGTGCCAGCATCATTGTGCAGTCTGAGTAGGTTAACCAGCTGAGGTCATATACAGCAAAAGGCATGAAGGAGGCACAGACAGTTCTGTACCCAAACAGGATTAAAATCAAAACTTGGTTTCTAAACTGCATGCAGAAAGACTGCCCACACCATCCCACTCTTCCTTTTTCCAGCACTGTCAGCATTAGAGGTTTTCTGTGTGTTTTGGGTGATTAAAGCCATCCAACCTTTGGCCTCATGCCTTGTAACTCCACCCAAGGCATGTTGCAATTCACTAGAAATGCACTGTTTGTCATGTTTTATTGTCTAATTACACTCTGGCTTTACTTCATTGATACATAACTGTTTCTTGACTAGCTACATGTGAGCTTTTTGGCCCTGAAGGCAAGGCTGGGAGCACAGATACCCCCCCCAACCACTGCCAATACCAGAACCATGGTGCTCAGCACCTGTCTAGTTACCCTTTACAACACCTTGGAAATTCCTTAAACAAACAGAAGGGAGGAAAGGAAACAAGTGAGCATTTATTGGAAGTATTATCATTTGGACACAAGGAGGGAAGTATTTTTCTTCATAGATTTTTATTCCAAGCAGTGACATAAGCAGACCCCAAAACAAACAAATGAGCAACACATCTAAGACATCAATCAGAAAAAAAAAGAGGGAAGAAAAAGGTGATTGTTTTAGTCAGTCATCCCCAGGTCTAGGAATTAGGTTTGCACTTTCTAGAAGTACACAGAGCTCAGAATGGAGGAAAAGCAAAGCAGTCTGATGCAGCTCCATTTCTCATGGTTTGGCTCAGTAGCAGTCTGGCTGACAAGGTAGCATCCAGTAGGAGGATAATTACTTCTATATCAAGAATCCTAAGGTCCTCACTCATATAAAATCCCATGGAAGTTAGTTGAGGAAAAGTTTGTAGAATTCCCCTCCAAAAATGAAAGTATAATAAGGGTATTTACAGTAAATTGCAAAAAGTCAGACGGTACACTCTAGAATCACTCTCATTCTTTCTAGTTGAATCCTGATCTTCTCTATTTTCTTCTTGTTTGATCATTTGCAAGAAATGTCTTACCTAGTTGAGAAATCCTTTAAAATACGAAACAGCACATTTAGAAGTGCTTAAGGAAGGAGAAGTAAGAAGCACTCTGTAAACATCCCTTACCTCCGTGTCCAGTTCTGGAGCCCTCAACACAGGAAGGGCATAGACCTCTTGAATCCAGTCCAGGGCCACGAAGATGATCAGGGGGATGAAACACCTCTCCTATGAAGACAGGCTAAGAGAGTTGAGGCTGTTCAGTCTGGACAAGAGAAGGCTCTGGGGAGACCTTATAGCAGCCTTCCAGTACACCTGAAGAGGACCTGCAGGAAACTGGGTGTGTCGTGATAGGACAAGGGAAATGGTTTTAAACTGGAAAAGGATAGATCTAGGTTAGACATTAGGGAGAAATTATTTCCTGTGAGGGTGGTGAGACACTGGAACAGGTTGTCCAGGGAAGCTGTTGATGCCCTCTCCCTGGAGGTGTTCAAGGCCAGGTTGGATGGGGCTTTGAGCAAGCTGGTCTAGCGGAAGGTGTCCCTAGCCATGCAGGGGGGTTGGAACTAGATGATCTTCAAGTTTCCTTCCAACCCAAACCATTCTATGATTCTATGATTTTGCCCTTTCAGAGAAGTGAATTTGCCATTTGGAGCCAGGAACGTCTTTTTGTTGCCTGCTTCTGGGTCCCAGTTGATTAGTATCTCCCAAAACACAGCACTGCTCTTTGAAAGCTGCACATTAGGAATCCAGAGTTCAACAATAACAGAATTCTTTCTGTTTTGGCAGAGTCTGTTTCAATTTGGAAACTTTCAGCCTGAGTTTGATGTCACTTACAGCAGTCAATATACCCATCCAAAAAAATAATGCTAAGTAAATGCTAAGTACTGCAACTTCTGCTAAGGCAACGGACATCAGTGTGTGTTTCCAAAATTTTTGGTAGCCTAGGGGTAAGAAGAAACTGATACAGATTTCATTATAACTATATGCATTTATAGATATATTACATATCTGTATTTAGTTTAACTAGTGGATACTGTTAAGGATTGACTTTGTTTAACAGTCAGATCTCAAGCACAGGGAAGACCAATTGTTCTCATCATTTCTGCCAGAGCCTATAGAATCTATGCTGACATTAAGGCAGTAGTAATAATAACCTAGTCTTTTTGGCCAATATATCTCCTTCTGAGTGTGAATTTGCCAACTATGAAATAGAAAACTTTTGTGAGTCTGCAGAAAGAGGCTGAAACAATAACTGACAGGGTGTCTCTCCTATGTTAATTGTTAACTCAAAGGACTGCCCGAGGACACTAAAAATGCCCATGTTGTTAACTATTTATGGCACAGGAAGGAGTGACCCTCCCTCTTTAAATCCCAGAAAGCATGGGAATGATAAAAGAAAGTTAAAATAACTGTTAATAAAATTCTGGCTAATATGCATGACATTTGTATTACTATATACCTCTGTTCCCCTCCCAGGAAAACATTACCCCTGCTTTTCACCTTACATCTTCGTTTTCTTTGATCACTAATAAAATAAATCTTGCAATTCTCCATTCTTAAACTAATGATTTGCACATGAAGTGTCATTTGCTACAAACTGATTTTTAGAATTAGCTTGTAATCTCTAACATAAAACATATTAAATATCATCCCATACCATTACATGTCAAAAAACCTAAGGGTGTTTGCCTATTTAATGATCATGGAAAAGTTTATATGCTAAGAGATATTGAAATGGCTCCATAAGTATTGTGGGCTGCTCACTAGACTGTTTTCCTAACAGCCTGATGTTTCTTGGTAGTTAGGGTATGACACATCCATCATGACACATGTTAAATATAGCCATCTTACAGAGTCTGTGAATCCCACAGCTGCAAGGGCTTGGAGAAGCAACATGCAAAGTCACTTTGAAAACCTAATTTTTCAGAAGTTTCATTTAGATATTTTGATGCTTTTATCACTCTTTGAGCCTGCTTTTTTAAATTGAAATGGCTTCCTACAAAACCAGTCAATACTTAAGTAAATTAACATCTATTTACTTGGCCTCTTACAAATAACAAGAAATCTATCCTGTATTTAAGCAAAGTCAGGGATTGTTTCTGTTTAGTTGTCTGTTCCCTTCCCATTCATTCCTAAAATTTATTTATCTTTTTGACTGGCTATGAGCAAAAGTTTGCATAGACCTGCCTCCAACTATTTCGAGGTCTCTTCTCTGAACAGTAACAGCTAATGTAGAGTCTAGTATTGAATAACATAGTCACAGCTGGTTTTCCTCCCTAAGTGGATTATTTTGCATTTTTAAGATAGAATCTCATCTGCCACTTTATCTTGCAGTCCTTAAGCGTTATGAACTTTTTCTACTGCTCTGCAAAGGACTTTCCTGCTTGAACAAGCCAACCTTCACACTCTCATAAATACACCAACAGACCCATGTACGCAGACTAACCAAGTGGAAAAATCCCTTTACCCTGCAAACTTAAAATTTTGATTCTCACACCCTTCTCAGAAGGGAACTTTCCCACTTACTGAACACCACCACAATTTTGTAAGAAGAATGGTGATGGTGGTAGATCATGTTTTCACAGAGGCAGCACACAGCATACAACTGCCTTATACTGACTCCTTCAGAAAATCAGCAGAATGGTGAAGCAGGACTACAAAACCACAGCAGCAATCTCTCATGATACAAAACCCTGTGCCTACCAATCTTCATTATATAGCTTCTAAGTCTGCCTGCCATGAAGTCAGACACTCTAGACTGGCAACACACCTTCCCTTCCTCTACTAGTTAACAGCTAGGATGCAAAGTCCAGCTAAAGTTGGCAATTTCATAATTATGTCCTCAGGACTTTGTAAAAATGACATTATACTCAGCTTAAAACTATTCTGCCTCAATTTGAATATATTTCCTTGCCTCACCTCCTGAAAAAAAAAAAAAAAGTAGCACTTGTAAGCTCCTCCATACTGAATTACTGAATATCAGTATAATGCCATATCATTTTGTTCACATACTGATTCTACAGATACACATGTAAAGTTTCTACTTCTAATATGTTTGAAATAGAAGAGTTAATTTATCGCTTTTATGTCTTTTGCAGTTTTCTTCAGAATCTTTCTGGCTTACACACACCTTACTATGATTTGACATGTATCTTACGAAAGTTTATTCTCTTCTGTATATTCCTTATTTGGAATCACCTCGATGTAGTCAATTCTGTTTTTCTGTTTGTTTTATTCTTTTTTTTAGTCTGTTCAGAAACTAATTTTCAGAAAGAAAACACCCACTACCTATCAAAAAGACCCTAAAGCAACCTTTTATGCTTCATGGCACTTGAAGAAATCTAACATTTTGGCTGTTTTAATTTCCTTTCAGTGAGGTTTCCTCAGGTTTATACACTTCTGTAGCTCTTTCACTCCCTAAAGGATGTTGAACCTCAGTAGGTGGTGATCACTACTGCACTCACTTTTAGATAGTTACCCTTTGTGCCTTGTCCAGTACAGTAACTAGGACCTACATCACAAGCTCTCTCTTTTTTTTTGTTCTTTGGCTATTTATTGTAAATTCTCATTCATGGTGTCAAAAAAACAAACAAACCAACAAACAAAACTCTCATCCATCAATATCATGTTTACACTGCCTATACAGAAATTGTGTTTTTCATTATTATTGTGATTTTTTACTCTCTCTTAGCACACAATGTTCATTGTTAGCTGAAAAATTAAGTGATCAATATTGTAACCACAGCATTATAATACTCTTTCTAATTGGAATCCACAGGCATATTGAGATAGTTAATTTATTTAGCGTGTCTGAACATGAATTTTCATGTATCACGCTACCTCTCCACCAGCAAAGCTATTCTGTTATTTCTGTATGTTTTCTGGTCTAATATTATAGCTGCTTTCATTTCTTCTACCTTTTGGCACATTTTCATTAATGTAACTTCTGAGCTTCTAAGTATGTCCAGGACAAATAGGACGCTTCCAGAAGGCTGAATAAATTTAGGGCATTTATTTGCAGCTGATGAGGACTAGTGTGCCAGCTTTGCCTACATTCCAAAGAAGTGGGAGAAGCCAGGTCTAGTCCTGCAAGCCACCACAGTGGCACCAGCTATGATGATGCCAGGTCCTTCCCATCTGGAAGAGAAGACAATCTCACAGGCAAAATCTCACATTAACATCACTGCCATTACTCAGGAGATCCATTATTCCTGCTTCCTGAACTGAGAGTGCAAGAAAGGATGAAGTGTTTGGTTTCCGCACAGCATGGAATGCTCCTGAATCTGAGGTCAGTTTAAAGAAAAGAGGAAGAGACTTTTCCCCTCATACCCTACAACCTAAACAAAGTCTCTCAACACTACAAACAAGCATATTTTAACAGTTTTTAGCAATATGAAGTTATTAACATGGTTGTTTTCCCTTAAGAGAACCTGCCTTTTCAGTTAGGAATGAAATACAGTAAATATCCATAGAGTTTAAGCTTTTATCATTCTTGTCAACGTAGAGCCAGTTTCTAATAAGGCCTATTTGACCAGGCCAAGAGGTACTGGCAACTTAAAAAGGAGCAACAAGACCCTCCCTCCTCATTGCTTTTCTGTGGTACAACCTAGAAAACAAATCTAACCCAACCCAATCCAGAAATCCCCATCTGTATTTGGAAGAGCCTCCTGATAACACAGGCTATAACTTCTGGTTGATTTACAATGCATATCTTTTAGAAAGATATCTTGTTTAAAACACTTCCTTATGGATAGCCCACTATATGCCTTAGCAATTTTCCAATAATTACTTACCCTTGCTTAACTTATTTTTCAGTTTATTCCCAGGTTAAATGTGATTAGCTTTAAATGTCCATTATTTAGACTTTTTTAACCAAGGAAAAAGTAGACCCCTCTCCTGAAGAAAATGGGAGACCTAGATATTGAGAAGGCTTAGGTTCTCAGTAACTTCTTTGCATCAGTCTCCTCTGGCAAGTTCTCCAACCTCATCACAAAGGCCACAGCAGGTGAAAGCAGGGAGTGGGAGAACAAAGCACCCTCCAATGAAGAACAGTTTCATGACCATCTAAAGAACCTGAGGGTGCACAAGTCTTTAGGACCTGATGGGGTCCATCCACTGGTCATGAAGGAACTGATGTATACAGTTGCTAAGCCTCTGGCCATTATATTTCAGAGGTCATGGTGGTCTGGTGAAGTTCCCGCTGATTGGAAAAAAGGGAACATAGCCCCTGTGTTTAAAAAGGGGAAAAGGAAGACCCAGGGAACTACAGGCTGGTCAGTCTCACCTCTGTGCCCAGCAAGATCATAGACCCTCCTGAAGGCTCTGCTAAGGCACATGGAAAATAAAGAGGTGAATTGTGGGAGCCAACATGGCTTCACTAAGGGCAAATCATGCCTGACCAAGTAGGTGACCTTCTATGACAAGGCTATGGCGATGGTGGATAATGGCAGAGCAACTGGTATCATCTACCTGGATTTGTGCAAGGCATTTGCCACTGTCCCACGTGACATCCTGGTCTTCAAACTGACAAGACATGGATGTGACAGATGGACCACACAATGGATAAGAAATTGGCTGGATGGCTGCACCCAGAGAGCTGTGGTCAATGGTTCAGTGTCCAAGTGAAGGCAAGTGACAAGTGGTGTTCCTCAGGGGTCAGTATTGAGGCCAGTGCTGTTTACATCTCTTCTGGAGAATGGGCAGTGGGATTGAGTGTATCCTCAGCAAGTTCGCTGACAATACCAAGCTGTGTGGAGTAGTTGACACCCAAGATGGAAGGAACGCCACTCAGAAGGACCTTGACAGGCTGGAGACGTGGGCCAGTGACAACCTCATGAAGTTCAACACGACGAAGTGCAAGGTCCTGCACCTGGGTCAGTGTAACCCCAGGCACAAATGGCTAGAGAGCAGTTCTGAGGAGAAGGACTTGGGGGTAGTAGTAGATGAGAAGCTTGACATGAGCAGCCAGTGTGCGCTGGAGCCCAGAGAGCAACTGCATCCTGGGCTGCATCAAAAGAAGTGTGGCCAGCAGGGCCAGGGAGGCGATTCTGCCCCTCTGCTCTGGTCAGACCCTACCTGGAATACTGTGTACAGTTCTGGTGACCTCAGCACAAGAAGGACACGGAGCTGTTGGAGAGGGTCCAGAGAAGGG
Source organism: Chaetura pelagica (assembly GCF_000747805.2). NCBI lineage: Eukaryota > Metazoa > Chordata > Aves > Apodiformes > Apodidae > Chaetura > Chaetura pelagica. The sequence continues at coordinate 3,126,475 of NW_009970725.1, forward strand.
CCACAAAGATGATTAAAGGCCTGGAGCACCTCTGCTACGAAGACAGCCTGAGGGAGTTGGGGCTGTTCAGCCTGGAGGAGAGGAGGCTCTGGGGAAATGTTATAGCGGCCTTCCAGTACTTGAAAGGGGCCTACAGGAAAGCTGAGGAGGAATTTTTCACCAGAGAGGGTAGTGATAGGACAAGGTTTTAAACTGAAAGAGGAGAGATTTAGGTTAGACATCAGGAAGAAATTCTTCACCATGAGGATAGTAAGGTGCTGGAATAGGTTGCCTAGGGAGGCTGTGGAAGGCCCCTCCCTGGAGGTGTTTAAGGCCAAAATGGACAGGGCTTTGTGCAACAGTTTAGTGTGAGGTGTCCCTGCTCATAGCAGGGGGGTTGGAACCTCATGATCTTTAAGGTCCCAGGACACAACCTTAACCATTCTATGATCCTATGATTCTATGATTTTGTAAACCCTCTTTGCTAAAGTAAAAAACCCTGAAGCATCATCTACTTTTGCTCAGATCCATACTTAAAAAATGGAAACTAAGCCATCTTTAGTCTTCTTTTTTTTTTTTTTCTGCACAGACCAAGTTATGATGCTCTCCTGCTCTGGAGATGCTCTCCTGCTTTCCTGCATTGGGAAAAAGAAGTGAGAAGCTAAACGGAACCAGAGCAGAATCAAAGTGGGAATGAAGATGAACAGTGATGCCACTGTTGATTTTCTCTTGCTTTCCTGAGGCAACTACTGTCCCAGTGTCCCATGATGCTGCAAAATGTGGAACACAACCAAACCCTCCAGCGGCTTCAGTACATCCTTCAGGTATCAAAGCCAAAAACAACATCATGGGTGTGTCAATTCATTAGCGATGATTCAAATGATCACACAATAGCAGTGTTTTGCATGGCTCAGCAAAGATTATTTGAAGACTTAAATCCAAATCAAAGACTTGGACATCTTTGTTTTACTGTGAACTGTTTGGCTATTAATAATTTCTTATATGATCCCACAAGTCAATGTAAAATAAAACTTATTAAAAAAAATATTTTAAAAAAAAACCAAACACAAAACCAAGAGGATAAGATCTGTTCTTTATACTGGAACATAATTTTAGCACAACACCTGCAAAACAGACATGATTGTGCATTCAAGGAAACTAGTAAGGAACCTGGCAACTTAACAGAGCAGATTCTGCATATAAAAAGAAACACAGGATCTCATTTCCCCCAGTCCTACAGCACACACATTATGTGAACACCTGAACAGGACATCTCCACTCCACAGGCCATCATTTGAATAAAGACACCTTTCAGCTGCTGAAGCAACACACAAGCCAATCAATAGTCAACTTTTTGAGGTCAAGTAGGTCACAAGTACACTCCTATGCCTCCTTATTTGGGCTCTGAAAGGAGGGTACATACTTTGCAGTCTCCCTTTACTGCTCTGACCATCATGCAAGTAGCTGGATGAAACCTCCGTAATAAAGTAAATTCAAAGAGCAGTCCTGGAGGGTCTGACTGGTTTACTATTTCAGACTGTAACCAGACAAAGCAGCACAGAGATTTCAGGTGCATTTCTCAAACAGACATCATGCACTCAACACAGCGTAACCAAGAGCTGATTCCAGAGGACGAACTGTTGAAGTCACTAAGGCTTTTCTCCAAAGTAAGGCCTAAATGGCAACCGCAAGACTGATGCAAGGTGCAAAAACTGATGACAACAAAACTGTCTATTCAGAAAAAAAGTTTAAAAAAAAAAAAAAAGTAGTAGGATGTGTTTGGAAGTATAAGGGAAATTGCAGAAATGTATCACAACAAATGAAATAAGCTTAAGCATATTCCCAGCAGCAAAAAAGAAAGTGTGCTTCCTTTTCTATCAGTCATGCTACAGCAAACAACAAATCAAAACACATAAAATGTCATATAAGATCTGAAGTGATTTATTTCTTTGATTTGTTATTTTTTAGAAAATAGCCATCCACAAATAAAATCAAATCAAGTCTGCAATTGCTTTTCAGCAGCAGGAGGGCGGACTATAAGATTGGGAGCTTTTCAGATGTGATTTCCCTGCAATGCCGGTGGTCTTAGGTTCCTGGCCTTTTTAAACTCTTTGTGCAAGCCAGACCAGCATAACAGAGACTGGGAAGAATTAACACCATTACAATGGTAAGAGTCCAGAGCATTATTAGCTACACCTAAAGAAACGGATCATATTTCCAAGTTACATTGAAATATAAGAGTATTTCACAGCAATGTGTAGAATCGGTTTAAACAAAACCCACCAGTCACCATAAAGTGTCCAAATGCTTTCAGAAACTATAGACTAGATAAAAAAATAACATGTAAGAACATGAAATTTAGCTAAGAAAAAAACAAACATAATCAGGGCTTCTGAAAACCTGCTTTAAGATGAACATCTAATTTACAGACCAGAGATACTACATTTATCCATTAATTACCTGCTCGTGAAAGCTTAATTCTGCTTGACTTCATCATCTCCAATTCCCACAAACAACCATGGAGACCTGTGAGCATATATTGACAGAACAAACAGTATTGTAAATAAAATGTTGATACAAATGTTCCACTCTCTAATAATTCTCCCCCTCAAGATACCAAGTTTTATTAAATTCTTTAATTGCCTATATTCTTGGATATATGGCAGATTTTAAGGACTTTAAAAATAAAAAACTACGGAAATTAAATTCTTGAGCATAAACCATGTGTGCCAAGGTTGTAAGAATGACATAAAAGATAACCATTGTATACCAATGCCTTACAATATAACCATAATTTCAGGGCTGTCGTTTGCTTTCCAAGTGTATAGCTCTTCCTAACAGTACATGCAAGTTGTGCTGAAGCAGCACTGCTTATCTTGTTATATGTACTGTGTGGCTCTAAACCTGTCATTTTGTTCTGATTAAAATGCAACATAAGAAAAATTTATTTTCACACTCGGCACTCCTAGACCTAAAATTATGTGCACTGAAATATAGACGTGCCATGTTACTTCAATATGCCCTGATGTCTTAGAATAAAGGTGAAAGAATATTGAAATTGTATCTCAAATTCCTAGTATCCTAAACAGCAACTTCCTTCTCTGCATTGTACAGCTTTATGATTCAGGTAGATGGGATTCTGGCTTTTCTATTTTGATTCATGCAAATGCATATTTTGACAAGAATCGTCTTAAGGTCTTAAACCAAGATTTGATAAATCATCAGTGTTTTCATTGTATTAATTGTACACACGTATTTTAATGACATTTATTTTAGGTGATTACTGACAGAAACTAATAATCTTGTTTCCCTTATTTAAGCAGCAGTTCAAAATCAAACACCAGCTCATTAATAACCAACAAAATTTACCTCATGCTCATGTTTTCAAAGGCATTTAATATGGTCCAAACAGATAAATTATCTTTTCCCACCTTGTTCAGAGAGCACCAGTAACTGATCCAGATTTGGGTTAGACTATTCAGAAATGTACCAGCAAGCTTTCTCAGAATTCTTCTGCTATCCTTATCCTACAGAAACATCCTTATCACAATACAATACCACTAAAAGCTAGACAATACTGGATTTTTTTCTGCCCAACAAGCAAAAATTGATGACTAATGTTTATGACACTCTTGAGTCCTCTCTAAATGTAAGCCTTTTTTAAATGCAGATTTCCCTAGTCAAACTGCTGATCATTTTTTCTGTCTGTGTAAAGTTTGTGTCCACCCAGTGTACGGTGAGTTCAGACAACCACAGAATCACAGAATCACCATGGTTGGAAAGGACCTCTGTCAACACAAAAAAAAAACCCCACAACTTTGGCCACTAGAGTGTGTCCTAAAGTACCAAATCTACATGGCTTTTTAATACCTCCAAGGACAGTGACTCAACCACCTCCCCGGGCAAGCTGTTCCAGTGCCTGACCACTCTCAGTATAGAAACTTTTCCAAATATCTAATCTAAACCCCCAGTGCCACAACTTCAGACCATTTCCTCTGGTCTTGTCATTGTTCACTTGGGAGAAGAGGCCAATACCCACCTCCCTACAACCTCCTTTCAGGTAGCTGTAGAGAGCAATGAGGTTTCCCCTCAGCCTGCTCTTCTTCAACCTGAACATCCCCAGTTCCCTCAGCCACTCCTCGTATGACTTGATCTCTAGACCCTTTACCAGCTTGGTAGCTCTCCTCTGGACATGCTCCAGCACGTCAATGTCTTTCCTGTAGTGAAGGGCCCAGAAATGAACACAGTACTTGAGGTGTGGACTCACCAGTGCCGAGTACAGGGGCACGGTCACTGGGAGAAAAAAAATTGCATGATGCCAGAATGAACAGCTATTGGCCAAAAAACCTTGCTGGATCTGGACCAGTGTACACTACTTCCTCCAAATAAGGTAGTTTCTTCAAAAGGGAGGTTAAGCAGCACATGCAAAGCTGATATGGGAGTCCTCTGGTCTTACCACTACATCCTCAGTGCCAGAGAAATGGCTTCACAACTGTCCAGTCAAGAATATGAATGAATTATATCTGTGCAATCACTAGAATTGAGACTAATGATAAAAGTGTTAGTATAATAAGTAAGATTCAGTGAAAAGCTTTATTTTCATAATTTTACTCAAAATATATGGAGTCTTTGGAAGTTCCTTGGATTTTGATTCCTTTAAGCACCAAGAAAATCATGCTTCTCTTAGAACTGGCTGTTTCTCTGCTAATAAGAAACTGCTGAATTCAGACAACCTCAAATATGCTCTGCTAGTGATCACCTGCATCTAAGCAAGTACTACCATCTACTAATTTAGATGCATGTACACATTACTCTTACCATGTCCTCCCATCACCTTGCCTTCCCCACTGACTAGTCTAATCATTTCTTGGTCAAATGGCTAATACTGGACTCCAGTCCCACAAGGGACTGGATGGGAACATCTTTGAACATTTCATTCAATCAGTGTTTACAGCACAGAAAATGCACAAGAAATAATAAATTCATTAAAACCATCTTACATGCTCCTGAACAACCTCAAGGGGGAAAATATTTCAAATCCTGAAATTCAGCATCAAACAAATGGCGTGCTTTCTTGTTCACATGCAAAGCCTCACTAGCTCTCTAAAGAAAATGGATCTGACAGAGTTCCTAAGCACCAGCAGAACCACCACAAACGCACAAGTCTGCCAAACTGCTTGCAGAAGACAGGAAAGCAAGAAGCTCCCTGTTCTGTTTTCCACATCTGACTTTCTCCTCCCAGCTCTTCTTGGTACTTAGGGCTTGGTTTTTTTCTGGATTATAAATGGTGAGGTGCAGCAGATCTCCCTGAGCTGCCCTGCTCTCTACAGCTGGGTAGCAGCCCTGTGACTCCTTGGTGGGCTGTTAGAAAGCTCACCCAGGGAACGACGTCTCCCGGGCAGCTCACTTCTGCTAGTTCTCCAAATGGTCTGCTAGGGCCAGGAGGGCAGACCACACAGGCTGCTGCAAGCACTGCCACAGCAAACGTCGCCACTCTTGCAACACACTAGATTCCCATGCCTGGGGAGTTGCTGGTGTAAATACTCAGTCATTTTTCATCCTTAGACCCCACCTCAACAAAACATTTCTACGTGAAGAAGGGCACACTTAAGCACATTGCTATGCTGCAAAGCCACACATTGGAGACTTATTCAATCAGAGATTCACTTACAAGTATGTTAAAGTTTCCAGCATTTTAATTTTCTTCTAGAAAAAGATAAAAACTCAGAAAACAGAGAAAACATTACATAGAAAAAAAAAATTCTATAAAAAGACCTTTTCATCCAAGCGGAGTTGTGCAGTAATTATTTCAATACTGACTGACCTGTCTCACTGGATATTGGGAAACTGGTGTGAGTATACAGTTGGTCTGCTAAGCTTGTCCACCTAGACTAAGCTTTAATTTGGCCTTTAGGATTAACAGAATCACAGAATCATAGAATGGTTAAGGTTGGAAGGGACCTCCCTAAAAAGCCCTGGCTATTTTGCAGCCTTAAAATAAACCAGCTCTTCATCTGTCCCAAGTACTCCTTGAACATCTTGGGTGAGCTGAAGGCAAGCCTCTTGTTTTTTATTCCTGGCATTTATAAGAGGAGACAGAAATCAAAATACTGATGTTACGTAACAATTTATGGGTTTGCATATCATAGACTTGAAAGTATCTGGTATTTGCTATACGAGCTCTTTCATTCTTATATATTTGCCTTATCATACACCACACATCATTTCATGGCTACAACAGCACATGGAATCCACAAATATCATAAACCATTGCTCTCTGTCTGCAAACTGATGTGTGCCAACTACAGTATATAAGATAATGAAACACTTCACATATTATTGGCAAAGTATATGAGCTGTTAAATATGGGACCTCACAGTCTTACAGCCAAACACCTGGCAAAGTTCAAATGAATTCCACAGGTTTGGTAAAAGCTCGTTTTTTGTCACTTATTCCATGTCTACTCAGAGGTGTTTTGGTTGTATAAAAGTCAAATATTTATAGTTCAGTGCCTGGGGAGGAGCATCTTTCACACCAACCTTCCCAAACGAAAAGCTACCCAAAAAACATTGCTTTGGATTCTGCAAAATAAGCCTTCCTTGGAGTCTGAAAAAGTTTGGCAAGAAAGGCATCCCATGAGCAGCATTTTCTCTTCTGTTTTTGCCCAGTCACTGAACTCAACCTGGATCAGCAGAACATAATGAGAAAGATCTTTCTAAACACCTTCTGTTCAAGGCAAAACAGGAAGCTCTGTCATAAGTGAACCTGCTTATTCCTTTCTCTCTTCAACCTGAGAGGTTCAGACAGCCTGGATGAGTCACTGAGAATTTAAGAGATTACTTCTGGGATATTCAGCCAAATAAATCCCAAATTTCAAAATCCTGAAGCCTAACCATATGTATGAGCACCTCTTCAACAGGATTGTTTCTCAAACTTAGAATGAACATTACAAGGCTCCTTCATATATATGGACAGCCTGCCTACAGGGTCCATTTGTCCTCAAAAAGTCTGGTGAGTCCTCAATACAGTTTTTGTTTGCTAAATGCATACTGGCAAATGTGAACAACATTGTTTTTCCAGACAAAACATTCCCAAGCCAATGCTATATTTTGTTGCACGAGTATGCTCACTCTTAGTCTTCTGTTACCTTGACAGAAATACGCATGCCCATGCTGACAGAAAAAAAACTTTGAGAGATCTCAGCTGCTCTGCCATTACAATTGCTTATAATGCTGTCCTGGCAATCCTCTTTTCATGGTTTCATGATTTTAAGAGTAACCTTGTACAGCATAATGCATTCTGTCAAAACTAATACCACAGAGTCTCTTGGAGATGGAACACTAATGGATAGGAAGAGATACATAGAAGGATTTAATGGATCCACAGTGATCCAATGAACTCAATGCTCCTGCCTCATCTACTTGAGCTCTGTAGGAGGAGAATATCCAGCAAACTCTTGGGGGTTATTTAAAAGCCTAGTAAGAGACTGAGAACACATAACTGAGAAGAATCCAGTCCAAAACCAGGAAAGTCAAGAGGATAAAGGCATTCAGAGTTTCTGGCATCTAGGACATTGGTTAAGACATGATAACCAAAACTATTCCCATCTCACAGCTGTTCAGTAGCCTACAGAAAACGAAACAGTGGCTCAGCTGCAGTTGGTAGACAAATGTTTGCATTACTGATGGAACTACATGGCCAGCTCAGTAGAGAAGGCAAGCAGTACTGCCAGGTTAACACACCAGCAATAAGGGAAGAAAGCATCCAAATCTGATCGTGCACAACCCCAGTTGCTGTTCATGGGGTCAGCCCAGGTCGCAGATGAGAAGCCATGAAGGAAGTGCTTGCACTTCTGTGACCTGCTCTGTTAGCCAACACAGGAGTCCAGACAACACAGTATTTCATGCAGACACTAAACTGGCAAGTGCAAGCAATTTTTAAGTAATAAAAACCTCTAAAAAGAAACCCCAAACAACTACACATGACAATTGCTTATATTCCTTTAGCCCCTAAACAAAGTTACATTGCAGGCTGGCTTTGAAATATGAATAATTCAAACATTTCAGTGGCCCTGGCCTCCTTCAGAGCCCTTCTTGAAGTGCAGTCTAACTGCTCTTGACTTTTTCCCTGATGAATGCACATAGCCAGCTGGCTGTTCCGTGGTTTTTGCTCCCAAAAACCATGCATGCATTCAATGCATGGTTTTAAGAATGCTCAATGAGGGAAATCTGAAACACACACGGTTCAAAAGGGCAACACAGTCAACTGCTACTGAAATCCAACATCCAAACAACTTGGTCTAATCCATTTGAGGGCTGCTTGTTCTCTGTCTTAAAGATCATTTAAGAACCCCTCTACAGAACACACTGGACCATTTCAGTCGCTGGCACCTACCCATCTGAAACCACGCGATGACCCCTGGGCTGGTAGCTCTGCACTCCCTGAAGGAGCCCGATGAGTCCCGGCCAGCGCCAGGGCCCCAAGAGCCTGAACGCAGCGGCCTTGCCCAGCCGTCCCAGGGGCCCCTCCGAACCCGACCCGTGGCCCAGGAGCCCCATTTAATCAAAGCTCCAGGCCTTTAGTTCCTGTCAGAGATTGCAGCCCCTGCTGATTCAGCCCCGGGACGCTCCAACCCCTGAGGCCTGGCCTCGGCCTGGCCATTTTGGGGCTGCATCCGACCCCGGCTTTCCCCATCGGCTCGGCCCGCAGCCCTGGCACCGTCCCCACGCCGGCCCGCGCCCTCTCCCGAGGAGTGAAACTTGACAAGTCGCCGCCTCCAGCAAAACACCGCGAAGCAGCGCAGCAGCCCCTG
>NW_009970725.1:3135666-3191320 GCF_000747805.2 Chaetura pelagica
AGCGCGGCGTGGCGGCAGGTGCCTTGCCCGAGCTGAACGACAGCCCAAGGGTTGCGCTGCCTGCCTGGCCGGGCCCCCTCGTGCCCTTACGAGGAAGGGTCTGCAAAATCACCGAATGGTTTGGGTTGCAAAGGACCTTGCGGACCATCCAGTGCCAAACCCCCCTGCCGTGGGCAGGGACACCTCCTGTAGATCAGGTTGCTGGAAGCCCCATCCAACCTGGCCTTGAACACTCCGGGGATGAGGCATCCACAGCCTCCCTGGGCAGCCTGTGCCAGCGTCTCGCCGCCCTCACAGAGATCCCTTCTTCTGGTAAGCCTATCCCACGATAGAAAACAATGTGCTTATGATAGGAAATCACAAGGTATTTAGCAACCGTGCAAGAAACTTGTGGGTCGCTGGCTATGCCGTGGCCTCAGCAGGAGCAGATAACGGGGTGACAGGGCTGGCAGCACCGGGATGGAAAGCTGGGCCTGAAAGGAGACGAGGCACATCTCACTGCTGCGAGGGGTGGCTGCAAAACGCAGGCACCCACACTGGAGATCAGTCCAGGGGCAGGAAATTCATCCATGCTCTGGAGAAGACATGGCACGTAACGCTAAACGACATCAAATGGTCACGACCTAAGTTTGAAACCTCTTCTGAAGGAACAGCATCTCCACTAATCCAGTTCCCGCTATGAGCACACCAGGGCAGTGGTTCAAGGATGACTTGGAGGGAAGGCTGCCATTTCCTGACTCACCATTCCCACTTCCTGCAGCCTGGCCTTTCAAGTCCTTTCCTGCTACCAGCTCCTGAAGTGAACATCTTATCATGTGAAGTGCAATGAAGTCACAGGCCCCCACAGACTGTGTCTGTCCATACTCTCCCTCCTCCATGTTTCTGTCTGGAAATTTTTTGCTCATCGTGTTCATGTGAATATTTTTCTCACCAAGATCCAAGTAAAATTATTCATAAAATGATTCAGGTTTGCCAGTAACTGCATGAATTTTGAGAATTAATTGTGTTGTACCTGTGGATGCTCTGATGCTGTGAAAAGGCTTCCTATTAGGTTTTAATCATAAAAAGTTGAAAACTCACCTCAAAGTGCTCTTCTGGTCAAAAATGCAAGTAGAATGAATGCAAAAGTATTTAGTAAAAAACCCTCCCATTTGTAACAACAGATTTGAGATAGGGATGCTACTCCCAAATGATAAAAAAGTATTCCTCACTATGTCAGTGGTATGATACATGCTTTATCTACCTCCTCAAAAAAAAACAACAACACGGAAGAACAGACCAAAATAAGAACATACACTGACGCATTTCGCAGTGAAGGGACACAATGTTTTAGCTGTGATCTTAGCCAGTTATCTCTGTCTGGTTTAGTCTGTTCAGGCAAGCCTAATTAACAGCTTCAAACAGCATTTTGCAAAATGCTAGCTCTAGTCTTTAAATACATAAATCACTAGGGAAAACTGCACATAGGCAAAGACCCACTGTGTTTATTTCTGCAGAGGCCTTTCACACAGCTGTACTTAAGTTCAGTCAAGTGTACAAAACTAATGAAATAGATGAAATTCACTTAAGTGACATCTCACCCCCGTGGGCCTTTGAGCCTGCCTTGGGTAGCCTGAAGGAGGTGTGTATTCTGAGCCCACTTGGGCTGGACCTTCGTAGCAATTAGCAAGCGAATGGCCAGGGAAGGCAGCCCACACCTGCTGTGCCAGGCAGTGGAAATTCAGAGCTCTTTCTTAAAAGTAAAAACAGAGGAACTCAAAGCCTGGCACAAGTCTGGGAAATTACTTTGTAACAAGGAAAAACAAGGTGAGATCAGAAGTGATTTATTTTCTATGCCAATATCCAGGCTCTGAAGTAAAGCAAGCAACATTTTCTGAATTTCTGCAAGGAAAAGAATTCTCATGCAAAGCAATAAGAGACAATTAATAGCAAGGATGAAAAAATAATGCCCAACAGACTATAAAAGACAGAAATGAAAAAAGAGTAGAAATATGGAGAGAAAATAACATAGTGAGATTCATTATGGAAAAATGCTGTTAACAGAACTGCATTGCAACTAATACACAACTAATGGGAAACAAAAAGATGCTGCATGAGAGATGGTAAATGGTAAATGCTCACAATATCAGAGAAAGTGGTCACAAATGAGCCATGAACTGATAAGGCATCTGGTCTGCAGCACCCGAAGAAAGTTTTAGCTTCCTGGTCCCTGCATCTATCTTAACAATATCCCAACTCCATGCCATGGGAAGCCTTAGTGAGCACCAGCTGTACAGAAAAAGTTGAGCTTGTGGGAAGGAAATGCAAGTACAGAAGCCAAAAGGACCCTAAAAAACCTTTTGACCTGGCCTCCATCTATGCCAGTGCCTTGCTGTTCAAGGAAAGTACCTTACTGTATGCAGATGCAGCCATAGGTCTCCTTCCTCTTGAGGTGCTCTAAAAACTCTTCTTCTGGCTCTCATTGCTGAGGTCACCCCACTGGAGATCTCCCTCATGGTACCTGCAGTCTTATTTTCCATTCCTCACATTGAAAGGACCCCATTTTCAACATTTTCTGTGGACCTCTTCTTTATTTTCTTTGGTCTACCATCTCTGCTGCCACCAACACGCAAACAATTTAAGGAGAAATCTTTCTGGCTGACAGAAACAACATAATGAAGAGGGAATAATAGATACAAAATGAGTGTCTGTGGCTGAGAAGGGTTCCTTTTTGGGCAGACATAAAAACAACAACAGCAGCAAACAAATAGAAAATCAATTCATCCATACCAGAGAAATTACCGAGGACTACATGAGAAACAAGATGCAGAGGTACAAAGGTCAGTCTGTCCTGAGAAAGTCAGAGAGGCTGTTGACAAGTTTATCATTCTATGTCCCACCAACCTCCTATTACAGCATCCAGCAACCATCAGCCCACCCAAGTCCTCCTGTCAAAAGAGCTGTATGTTCTAGCTGACAACTGTAAAGAGTTGTGGAAAAATATGTCCAGACCCAAAGCCTCACACACAGCACCTTACGTTTTTTGATTGTTATAAAACCACCCTGAGTCATTTGCAAAATCACAGCCAGACCTTAATGAATAGTTCTTGAAAACAATGTTGTGGATGTTTCTGTTAACATGTTGAGTGTATAATTTTAATTTCTTCGTTTGGAGTTACTCTGTGCTATTAGGCATTATGTTCCTTTCAAGAGACAGCAGAGAACAATGTGGCTGCACTCAGTCAGGGGGCATCTTCTGGAAGGAGGAAGAAATTGTGCTTTTCCAAGAGCAATTGAGCAACTTTTCGGGGAAGAAAGTTTCTGGAGTACAGAGCAAGTCACACAGAGTGGAGAAACGCCCAAGGAGGAAGAGCCTGCAGCACAACTAGAGACAGGAGAGCTCTGAGAAAGGCAGAGGAGACATCCACAACCAAGGGCCCAAGCTAACATAAATACATCTCCCAAAATGCTGAGAGGGGATTGTGAAGACTTCCTTACAGTGCAGGAAACCACTGAAAAGTGTGGGTTGAACAAAGGACTAGAACAGAAGGACACATTGGTTAAGGGGGTAGAAGGCAGAAATTACTTAAAAGCCTCTCATTTCCATTGTCTCCAAGGCTCCTCTTTTCTAAAAATTCATTGCTCTAGCTTCTCTTCTAATGAATTAATGTTCTCTTTTGCAGCACTTATAGTTAAACCAATGTGGCAAGATTAGCATGGCACCTACACAAGTTGGTTTAGGAGTGGTGGTAAGGCTGCACAGTACATGAAAAACATTGACATATTGGAGCAAGTCCCATAGTGGGCCACCAAAGTAGTCAGAGGGCTGGAGCACAGGTGTATGAGGATAGGCTTAGAGAGGTGGGTCCATTCAGCTTGGAGAAGAGGTGGTTCAGAGAAGACCTGACTGCTGAAACAACCTTTTCACAGGGTACAGAAAACACAGAGCTAAATTATTCTTGTAGGTGCACAATAATAGGCAACGGACACAAGTTGGAGCATGGAAAATTCTAATATAAGAAAAATACCTTACCATGAAGATGTTCAGATACTGGAACAGAGGATGTGGGCCTTCCATCTTTGGAGGTGTCAAGGGCTTGACTGGGCATGGCCCTGAGCTACCTGATCTAGTTAGACCTCCTCTGAGCAAGAGTTGGACTAGACAACCTCCAGAGTACCCTTCCAACATAAATTCTTCTGTGATTCTGTGAAAATCAGCTTTCTGTGCTCAAATAACTCATGTTTTCAGATGTTCTTCACCTTAAAGACAAGGTGCAAGAAAGATCTCTGTTAGAGATCCAACCCACCTGGGGCAGATAAAAGGAATGTCATTAAATTTTTGTGAATAATGTTTAGGTTTTATACCGTTGCTGGCGTGTCAGAGAAATATTACTCCTTCTTATTTGTATGTCCTGCAAGACACTGCTGAATCCTGTGTGATGTACTCTAGGTGATCCTGCTCTGTCAGAGGGATTGGACTAGATGATCTTTCGACATCCCTTCCAAACCCTAAGATTCTGTGATTCTGTCTGGGGCACTTGATTCACAAAGCTATTTTAAATCCCTTCTGCCTGTTGTACCTCTGTGCCCTGTTCTCAGCCCCTGACTTGCATAATCACTAATCTCTATCCTATTGCTTATCCCCCCAAGGAATAAAAAAAGTTTCTACAAGTAGGTGCAGAAATGTGCAGGTAGATGTTTGTATGATTGTAGGGGAATGAAGCTCAAGACAGACATAGTTGGTTTGCCCTTTTTCTTTCCTAAAAGGAAATCTATATCCTCATCCAGTGCTTAGCCTGTCTTCTAAGTTACAAATGATAGTTACAAAAAGATTAGATTTCTTACCTGCACATGCACACATGCACACATTCACATCTATACATATATACACGTGCCAAACATATCAGGACTTGAGCATTTCTTGTTTTCTATCTGATGCTTTCACAGAAAGCTAGACTTTCTGCATTTGTAAGGCAGTGACTCAGCAGGGGTCCCATCCTTAGCTGTGCTGAACAGTTGTGCCTGGGGTATCTCTCGGAGGCTCTAATTTATGTATTTTTTTGTAAGCCCTTCAAAATACTGTGCAGAAACTGATAATTCCTTCTGCTGCTTCTCTGCTGGCATGGATTAAGCAGTGGACTCAGTGGCAGAATGCTGAGTCTTTGAACACAATCTACGCTCTCAAACAGGCAAGATTCACCAGTTTAATGAGATACTGCAGGTTGCTCAACTATTTTGTTGCTTTGGCCCCTCAGAAGTGTGCTAGGCATTGATTACAATCACATAGTGTAAGTTATTCTGGTTTGTTCAGTACCTCAACTAAGCAGCAGCAAGTCCTCATGCGTTTGAACTCTGATGCTGGCATTCCCACGCCACATCATGTTAGACATTCAGACAACTTTGCTGATCACAGATTTCCTCTTACTTTAATAGGCCTTTCAGGAATGAACAAGCATTCCCTTGTATACTACTATGGTTCCCATCACTTGATGGTCACACTTAATTAACCACTAGTTTAGTAGAGAGCTGGTTACACTTCATTTCATTAAGTGATTTCATGATCACCAGAGGTACACTGACAGCTCTGTTGGCTGAAGCTCTGTGAAAAGGGGCACCAGAGACAACAGTAACATACTGCAGCACTTCCTCATCAGTGATTTTCCAGGCACTACCATTGCAGAGTACAGCTAGTTGCATTTCCATTCCCATTTAGTTTTTGGCTCAGGGCTATCTCTGCCTTAAGATAGACCATATCCTAGTACTAGTACCTTTCGCAATGTTGGTCCCTGCATCCTTAAAGCAGTAATTTTTATATAAAGTAGATAGTAAGAATTTCTTCATCTGTCTTCCCTCTGTTCGGCTTTTCTGTTCATGATCAGCAAATAAATGTGACTGAAGGACAACACCTCCTCTAAAAATGTGAGCAAGAATCAATTGGAAAAGAAAAAAATGTTCAGAGGTTCCATACTGTCATAAACCAGGCATTAACTCTAGGTAATTAACTCTAAAGTATGTAAGTATCACATGACAGGAAAAACTCCACCAATGTCACATATATTAGCATAAGCACATAGACATTACAGGATACCTGTAAAACCATACATTAAAGCCATATACCACAAAAACCCTCTCACAATAGTTTATGCTCATTTACAAGAGTGTGTAATGCACATATGGTTTAATGCTCCTAATGTGAAAGAATTTTTTTCTAATTGAATGGGGGGAATTTTGCATGGCTGCACTTCAAACCTAGATCTAAGTTCAGTCTGCATGTGTTTTAAGCGATATTTCAGCAGTTAGGAAAACATCATTATAAAGGAGAGTGAGATGAAAGAGGTAAAAATGCACAGCACAAACAAAAAAACAGTGACAATAACTTGAATTTTGTTGTGGAGCCCTTTATCTCCGTTGTAGAGATTTGTGTCCAGAAATTGTGGAAATTCATAAACTATTTTATATAAAAATAGCACCTGTGCTCTATCTAGTCTTCAGTTCAACTCATATGAAGTAATAGCAGAACATTCATCATTCACTATAAGCAGACAAGAGAAAAACAAGTGTCTTGTGCCAAAGAGTCAAATGATATGACTAGCTATTACTGCTGTTCCTTAGAGAACTGTTCTATGTAAGGATCATGAGAGTCGCATATTAATGCTTTAATGAAAAGCTTCCTAATTTCATCTGTTTTCACTTTCCTCTAAGTATCATGCTATTAGGGTTTGTGATGAGATGGATTTGTCACTGGAGTCCAGAATATAAGGGAGCCACTTCTTTCAGGAAGTCCTAGGAGGAATTCTGTTTCATGTGTCTTCATAAAGACATATATTATGAAAAAAAATTCATCTAGCAATGGAACTAGATAGTAATGTATGAAAAAATGTAGCATGCCATCCCCCACCCAGCTCACAACAGAATTACAAGAAATTCCATGTGAATTGTGTACAATTATCCTTGGAAATTACACTTGGTACTGACAGGGTCTGGTGGGAGAACCAATCCCACACTTCTTTTTACAACTAGGCATGCATAAAATATCATTATAAATAGTTTCTATTCCTGTATCTTTCACACATTCTCTTCACAGTAACTATGGTGGTTCCATATTACTGTTCCAACTTTAAAGGCAGAGTAAAAGATATGCCAAGCATGTAAGTGACTCGTTCGAAGTTGTGTAACGAGTTACAGATACCCTGGCTATCTCCAGCCCTCATCCTCTGCAAAGCACACCCCAGCTACAGTTTGTTTTGAGTCACTTAGCCAGAGATACCATAAGCAAAAATAAATTACATTACTCAGGCCTTAGGAGGGTGATACATTGTGTACTCAATAAATCAAGAAAAAGGAAATCAGCAATGGGCTTTGAATCAAAAATGCAAATTCATGGCAAGGTTATTCAGATTTGGTTATCAAGAGAAGAGATTCTCACTGCCTAAAGGGGAAATCACTAGGGGTTTCTAGATTAGATCTCTTGTTCTCCTAGCACACAAACCCTAATTCCCTCAAGAAAAGCTTTGCATTTTTCAGGTAGGTGAGGCACAGATCAGTAGACCTGGCTACTGTACCAATGACCAAAAGATTACTAACTGCAACAGGATCTAAATAAACATCCACCTATGTGTCCCTTGGATGGCTGATTTGCAAAGCATTTCTCACCATGCATATGACATATATTAACTGACCATTTAAAAAGCCTTTCTCATGTACCTTCAAAAGTTGGCTGCCAGCTGTTTGGATTGACTGGACACTTAAAGAGCTGTGCATTCTCTGTGGTGCTACAAAAGCAACATTATTGATAATAAAGACAAGATCCAGCTGGAAAAACAGGAGAAAATCCAACAAGTCTTTGTTTCATAGGACACACAAAGCTGTGTGATTCAAATAGCAGAAATTCACTTTCAGGAATTTTGGCAAGTTTTTATAACCAGTAAATTATTACTAGTTTTCCTTGGTATTCATTATAACAGCATTAATAGTGGTGGATTCCTTCATACATGTTTGATTTTAATATTCAAATCTGTGGGAATCCCTCTGGCATTTAATAGAAGAAAATAAAACATCAATTACAAAGTCATAGAAGGAAATCTAAAAGTATCTTTATCCAAAAAATTGTTCACATTAATTTATTAGCAAACAACTCCTTCCAAAGTTTCAAACATTGTCTGACTCCAAAATCATAAAGATTTATTTAATTTGTGACTAGTTTGTAAATATGCTGCTATACAGGCAAAAACTATTCCCACGATTTATCATATTGCTCCCTCATTATTAGAATTTGCCTCATACATCACTGCACACAAACATAATTGAATCTGTTGTTGTATCTGGTGGAAGGAGAGAAAGAGAGCCTATTCTAGGAGTAGCAGAAACTGAAAGAAATGTAGGCAGCAGAAAAGCATGTGAAGTTTCTCTCAATGAGAAGTGTGATGGGTATTTGGCAGGAGCTCCACAGTCGATATCTTTTTCTTACATGCAATTCTCTCTTTCAATTTCTAACACACATAGGCCAAGAAAAAGGCCAATCCTTTCAGTTGCCCACCTCTCTCTAGGCAGTGTTTCCTCTCAGTCACACATACATATTTTAACATTAAAATGCTGATATGGAAACATTCTCCTTTTTAACAGGCGGATACTCAGATGTTGAAGATTTAGTCCTCACTTAAAAGGCTTTACCAACATAACTGCTGCTAATGGCTGTGATATTTTTTCCTTGGGAGGCATAGACACAGTGTGACAAAAGCATTCTTGACACCCACCCTTCACATCTGATTTTATGTACGTCTTCCATAAACACATTAATTCTTATTTTTAATCACACACATTTAAATAAATGAATTTTGCAGTCACCAAACAGCTGAAGAGATACAGCTCTGGGCTACAATCCCACTTGTCTAGGTAAAACAGCTTTTCAGTTTCAGGAGGGATCAAGTGGAAAAGCTCTCATTATTTTTTTCCTGAAGAAGAACATGGTTTCAGAATGAAGTGACAAAGCTTAAGAACACATTCATGGCCTTGAATCCAGGGGTTGCTCACCCACATCAGGGCTCTGCGGCATCAGCTGGAGCCTTAGCCTCTTTTCCAGTGGGAAAGGCATCATGTCCTTCCTGATGATCATCCCAACAACTCGGTTTTGTGGGTCAACAACAGTGAGATGGCATAGCCCCAGGGTGCAAAAGATGATGTAGGTGTGTTGCAGCAAGAAATGAGCTTGGACTCACATGAGAAATGTGTTATGTATGGCTCCTGTGAGGCAAAGATAAAGGACATAGGGAGACCAAAAAGCCTAAGTGCAGCCCAGCCACAGGGGTGGGAAGGAGAGACAGAGGAAGGGGGCTGGGGAGAGAGAGATAGCAGGTTTGAGGGACAGGAGCCAGTAAGAACATTAGTTCTCTCCCTGTTCCCCATCCCCAATTATACCTAAAACATCAGGAAATACCATAGTAAAAAAACACTTTCTTTTTTGGTAAACCAGGAGGTTCACTCTAAATAAACTATTATGACTGGAATGTACCCAAATCTCACAGGCTAGAAAAGCAAAGTTGAGCTCCATTGATATGGCCTGAGTTTATACTTGGAAATAGTCAGTGACCCCAATATTTATTAAGTCTTAAGATTTTTTTATAGCTGCTATCTCATTACACAACCATTTAAGACATCCTGTAATATTTTGCAGTAAATGCTTATAAAAGTCAATTCACATAGAAAAACAGACTGCAAGGAAGAAGACAAAGAAAAAAATCATATGGCTCTGAGAAGCAGAGGGCCTGCAAGTACTGTACTCTGGTCACTGAAAACTGTGAGGGCTATAATTGTTTCTTCATAAGAACAGAGCTAAAGACCGTTTTATTGTTAAGCAAACTGGTCTTTGTAGCTCATATAGGTGTACACTAAGTTTTTACTTTTCACATCATTGTACAGTATCCTTCTTAGAACCTTCTTATCTTATTCTGTCAGTTCTGTCAGTGAAGGTGTGTTATGCTTCCCAGCTGTATGCTTCCTCAAACAAAGGAAAAATGAAACAAAGACATGGTAAATAATATAAATAAATGCCCAGTAGAGAGGGACACGCCTCTTCTCCCTTCATTTACAGGACTGACAAGCCATTCAGAGATGTAAGGAGTAGGGGGGGGGAATGTAAAAAGGTTTTTTCTTTCTGTATCACATATAATTTTGCTGTGGAACTCACTGGCACAAGAAATCATTATGCCCAAGAACTCCACAATGGATATATCTGTGGATATCAGAATCAGAGCTTTCACAACTGCTCATATCAAGTTGTTGAAAGGGATACTAAACTTTGTGCTTCAGGGATCACATCAGGTAATAAAAGGCTTGGTATCAATTTGAAACCTCACTGAGTGCAGTAAGTTTGCCATAACAAAAAATCTGTGTGGCCCAGTGGCGCAAGCACTGGACTGGGTCTCAGCTGAGATGGCTTCTACTCCCATGTGTGACCTTCTCTTGAACTTTAGAAAGCCGTGTGTCCTCTCTCCACTAGGGTTTCCCCATCTATTAAAAAGAAACTCTTAAGCCAAAGTAGGTAATGGATATTAGGAGCATTGTGTTTTTATAACTTTTGTCTCCTTCTAGCTGTTCTCAAAGCAAGGAATTCAGACTAGATGGATCACAAATTCAGTCTCATCTTCTTTACATGTGAGTAAACAGGAGCAGATTTTATGACTTTTTAAATAAAACCCATCTGAATCAGGCTTTCTGGCCAGTGTCTCCCCAATTCAGTTTCATTGCTGTAGACTGGAAATTCACCAAGGCAGAAACTACATTTATTTTGTTTATAACGTATTTATTTTAGGCCTTATTCAGTATACCAAACACATTATTGCTTTTGGACCCGGTATTTTAATACAGCATTTAGGAAATAAATGTGGCAATGTCACAGCAGGGATTAAAACAAAAACAAAAAAAAAAAAAAAAAGGAAAGGGGAAAGAAATACAGCTTTATTTATAAGATGATGTATAGGCACTGTACCATAATGGAGCCTAAAATCTCAAAAGTGTTGCTTTATATTTGCTTTATAGGACTGTAAGAGCCAAATAATGACATTTAAATGATCTATTCCATTAACATTGTATCACTTTGTCAATCTGGAATGTATTTTAATCAAAAGCCCCCTTGAAATGGTCTCCTTTGTTGTATTTTCTTTTTTGGCTCATTTTATCAACATCTGTTATGTTTATACAATATGAATTAAAACTTCGGAATGCTGTTTGTACTCAGCTACTTTTGTTGAGAATGTAACATCCCAGGATTGGCAGTGTTTATGTAAATCAGTGCGGCTGACACAGCCATCATAAACAAACGAGAAAATATAACAAACACATTGTTCATGGAGGAAATGTTTGTTTTTAGAGTTGGCTTCAGTCTTACCAGATTGATGAAGAGCTGCTGATACCAGGGATCTGTAGTGTAGCGATTCAGCAGCTTGGTTAGATGGGACAGATCGGGCAGCTTCTCCACTCTTATCTGGAACAGGCAAGAATCCATTTCTCTTTTCTTCTGTGCTTCACATTAGAGCCCAAGGTTCCACAGCATTTCAGTTTGACTCTTAAGAGAAAGCTTTCTAGCAGAGTGACACTGGTAGATCCTGCCCAAACTTTGTAAATTATTCTGCCAATGAGGCTTCAATTAGCAATCTAAAACAGAACACTCACTGCTTGCAAAAGGATGATTTTTTCCTTTAGTGTAATTGTATCTATATTAAGATAAGTTATATTGGCTTAGGGTTGAGGTTTTTTCACACTGTGAAAATTCACACACTAAGTGGAAATTATGAGAGCATAGTGCAGAGAAATGCAACAAAACTGGCATCAGCTGAGCTTGAGCACTCTTTCATAGGAGTACTTGTTTGTATCCTGGTACCTCATCCCATACATAATTGCCCTTCTCCTTCTCAACATTGTTTTGCCAGCCAGATTTCCTTGTGCAGATCAAGCTTCAGTAATATATGGTGACTTTCCAGATGGGCCTCTATAAATTGCTCAAATCTCCATTACTAGTCTTGCCTTGGTAACACATGATTTGCTTCCATCACACTTAATGTTTACTGTTCCTAAAAATCCTTAAGTCATCTATCAAAGGGAAGAATGCTACATGCTTTTCAAGTTTGAAAGCTTTTATAAACACTCATAACTGAGAGAGGTGCTATCCCATACAGAATTAAATATTATAATAATTCTGCTGCCTGTGGAGAAGTTGAGAGAGAAGATTGGAACAGTCTATCAGAGTAAGGAAATTCTGTTCTTTGCCAGCAGTCTTGCACAGCTTTCAGACTCTGGGCGGCATTAGTTTGTGACAGCTGTCCCTGGAAAGTTGCTGGTCATCCTTTAATAATTGTATCTTACCTCTTCTTTATCTCAACCACATATGTTACATTGTCTCTTTGTTCATGGAAAGCTCACCTAATATACATGCTGATTAAACAAGAAAAGATCTGAAAGAAGAAAGGTTACCTTCTCATAGGAGAGAGAATGAGAAAAGGAGAAAGATGCATCATTTGTCTCTGGCTCAAAGATGTGCTCATTCTCCAGCAGCATGCACAGCTCTAACCTAAGATTAACAAAGAAATAAGGTGCAAGAAAGGGAAGGAAGTGGACTATGTGCACAGCACTTCACCATCAGATACATGATGGATAGAGTATTAGTGGGCTGGCCACGTTTCACCTTCTTATGTTTCCATCAGCAATAGCAGCATCACATAGGAGTTTTCTGGTTTAGGTTTGGCTAATTAGATTATAGGATGTCATCTACCCTACACGTTCTTCTAAATCTGGATCAACCTGCTTGGCAGGAGCAGCTTATGCAAGGTCTAGTTTGCACCCACCGAGATAATACCAGTAATAAGCCAATACAATTATCTGAATATAAGTGGATAGACTGTTTTTTCTTCCCACATCCTTCTTAAGTAACATCTACATTAAAACACAAGAGCTGCCAAAAATTAATATAATTATTTAAATAATCAGTGAAGCCTTCTGTCACAGTACTGTATTCTCATAGAATCATAGAATTCATTAAGGTATTTCATATTTTGCTGACTTAGTTGTGTGAAAAAAGATTTCCTTATCAGTTATTACATCATTTCAAACCTTTCTGTAGAGTTCTCCCCTACTGCACCACACAAAATGCCATGAAAAGCACTATATTTCATTTTAGCATTTATATCTGAGTGTTTCCTTGCCTACGTGCACATACACTCCATCCACACCATTCACTTTCAGCCTTTTAACTAATATTTAGATAATAAACACCTTGGAGACCACTGCAAAGGTTTTTTTGCTTTGCAGCATGTTGAATATCATGTTAGCCCTGGTCTGTGATTACAACTAGGAGCTACTACAGTAGTCCAAAGATGGGCAACACACTGCTAAACAATGTACTTGAGGGACTCGGAGAAGATCAGACAGAGAATCTTCATTTGGGCATCGGAAATACAAGTGAGGTACAAAGTAGCTTTTGTGAGTGCAACACAAAGCTTAAGCTGGGAATATTTCAAAAAATATTTAGAAAATATTGATGTGTTCAACCCAAAACTTGTTGTAGGAATTTACTAGTTTTAACATAATGTCCCCTGGGAAGGGTTAGTCTTCTTCAAAGTCAGACTAGCACTCTACAGCAGAGTACTTACATTAAGATGCTATTCCTGCCAGCTCCAAAAGCTGGTGGTTAGTGCCCTCCCTTGGGACAGGATATGGAAGAACTGGGTTCAAGTGCTTTCTCCAAACCCTCCTTCATAATGAGCACATCAGTGGCTATGTAGGGCATGTTTTAATTTCTCCTGTTGGAGGGGTTCCATGCTGAATAAACAGGGATCTGTACAACCAGGTCCCCCCGTTCCCGCTGGCTGCCCTAAACAGCAGGCTATTTGCCATTCTATTATTTTCTTTCCAAACAGTCTCCCCTTCACTATTCTGTACTTCTTTGTCCTGCATTTAATGAAGCTGTATCAAAACTGTAGAGTGACCAAAAAAAAAAAAAAAAAAAGTAAACTTATTATGAAATAACATTGAGTTCTCACACATGAAGATGTAAAATCAAACTAGTTTCTAAAGTATTATATTAGACTGTCTGCAGTTTCACACATTTCAGGTCTTTTATATAGTCCAACTTCCCTCCAACTTAAAAAAAAAAAAAAAAAAAAAAATTTAGGACGCCGTGATACTTTGGGAGCATTTACCTCCACATTTTAGTTCAGACCTGGAACATGGTTTTGAAGGAAACTATCCTATTACCACTATTACCTCTCTCTACTTCCCATGAGTTGGTTAGCATTGCAGAGCAGTACCCTTTCTCCTGAAACAATCAACTGTTTCATTCTAAAAATCCAGTCTCAAAATCCATATTTTTTAATGCAGACATGACCTTGGTCTCTCATCTAAGATTCGCAATGAGATTTATAAGTAAGTATGCCTGTGGCTGGGATATACGTGTCGTCCTTTTACAGGTGAAGACCTGAGAGTGGAAAGAACTTCTGGAAAAAAAAAAAAGTTTCACAGAAAATCACTGGCACAGCCAGGAATATTAGGAGTCTGTCACCTGCTCCCACCTTTAAAGCACATCCCATTCACAGGATAAACAAGGAATTCAGTATCCTTCATAACTGTTGACATTTTGGCGCAATTTGGGTCAATATCTGACTGGCTTTGGTTTTCATGAAGTCTCTTTCAGATTACTAAGGAGAGCACAATGCTGCAGCAGACCTAACTGGTGTGAAAATCGTGCTGAGGAAATGTTTTGCCGTGAGCTCATATCTCCCTTCCTGGGAAAGACAGTACCTTGCCCTAAGCCTCCTGCCAAGTGGATGCCCGCATATGGACATGTTGCATAGAAGACTAACAGACTTGGGTGTGAGGACAATGATGATAACACTAAAATGACACTAAAAAAATAGTGCTACAACAGGCAAGACCTAGTGCTACAACAGGCAAGACCCTCAGACCACATTTTGAGGAGGAAAGGGAGGAAAACACAAAATACTCATAACATATTCACTACATGAGCAGACATGGAGAAGAAATTAATCCAGCTTTGTCCTATGAATTACGTTTAATGCATTACACACTTTATTCTGCAGGACACTCTATAAAGATTTGCATTTTATGGTCTTTCACAAACAGATCTGTAATTGTTCTACATGAGATACAGGTACACAGATCTAAATTCTGCTCCAAGATCCTCATGTACAACTCCAAGAAGTCAGTTTCAAGGATGATCACTGGGCCAGGAATAATCTCAAGACTTTAATCCTAAAATGAATATATAGATGTCAAGTACATATGTTATGATCCACCTTAATACATTGCCAAACTCTGTATGCTCAGGTCCAAAACACTGTTCAGGCCTGTCTGTAGTCCAGACTATTTTCCACTTTAACATCATGGGCTGAAATTAAAAAACCAGCAACATTGACCAAGAGCTGAAAGAGCAGAAACATTTGCTCATCACCAGTGGTTTGTTAGCCGGTTTCGGAAGCTTGCAATTTGCTTGGCACTGCTCTTAACTTAACCCAGCAGGGAGTCACTTAACAGGCCTTTGGGAAGTGTGAGAGAAATTTGGCTAGCCAAAAAAAAAGCACACACAAACACAATGAAGGAAATCATCAGAACATTTCTGATAAGAATCCAAGCCTATTAAAAACTGCCATGTTCAGGAGAAAAATGAACATACATTATTTCACTTGGACTTCCAGAAGTCATGCTTCAGAGGTATAACAACACCACTCTTTGATGTTACATACAACATCCTTCCTATCACATCATCAAGCCTTAGAAAGCAGACCAAACATGTTTCTTGCACTATTTTGTGAGGTTTAACAGGAAGTGCTAGGATTCAGACTTGGACTCTGCAATTGTTCGTTTACTCTTTATTTACTTAAGAAGGAAGAAAACCCTTAAGTAGAGAATCTCATTTCAAAGATACCCTGGCAAGGCATTGCAGTAGTTTCATATGCTCTATCTATTATAAAGCATGCATCATGAAGATACACCTAATTAAGATAACACATTATTATCCCAATATGCACATGTCAGATTTGGCATGGAAGTCAGGAATGAAAAGTATCTGACAGCCGATTGTGTCACTCTTCTTGTCAAGATGGCCAATTATCTGAGGAAACTACAAATTCTAAATATTGGGGGAGTGACATAAAAGGAACTGCAGTTCCAAAGTAGCTGCAAAAGAACAGAAGGAAGATTAAAATGTGATGTCACTGGCAAAAGCATTCAGGGTAGAACTCTTACAAACTGAATGGATAAAAACAGTGAGCTGGGGAAGGAGAAAGATTTAGAGAACCTGAAGTAGCATTTTCAACTTGCTTCAGAAAGCTTTAGGCTTATTGCCCTGCAGGTTCAGCAACCAGGTTGCTCAAAGCCCCATTCAGCCTGACCTTGAACACTTCCAGGGAGGGGCATCCATAATCTCCCTGGGCAACCTGTTCCAGTGGCTCACCACCCTCACAGTAAATAATTTCTTTCTAATATCTAACCTAACTCTCCCCTCTCTCAGTTTAAAACCATTACCCCTTGTCCTATCACTACCAGCTCTGGTGAAAAGCCCTTCCCCAGCTTTCCTGTAGCCCCTTCAGGCACTGGAAGGTGCTATAAGGTCTCCCTGAAGCCTTCTCTGCTCTGGGCCGAACAACCCAAACTCTCTCAACCTGTCTTCATAACAGAGGTGCTCCAGCCCCTCTGGTCATCTTCATGGCCCTCCTTTGGACTCACTCCAACAGCTCCATGTCCTTCTTGTGTTTGGGGCCCCAGAACTGGACACAGTACAGCAGGTGGGATCTCACAAGTGTGGAATAGAGGGGGAGAATCACTTCCCTTGACTTGCTGGTCACGCCTCTTTTCATGCAGCCCGGATTTTATTCTTGAGCTGATTACATCTAATGTTTTGGCCAATATCCAACAGTGAGAACCAGTGATTAACATATTCTAACCAGAATAAAAATGTCCCTTCCACGTATTAAAAATCTTTTGTTTCAGGGCTTCCTGACATCAGTTACTAATTTTTTATTTATGTCAGTCAGTTTGAAAAACTGCTGACAAATGAACACATAAGAACAATAAATTGCACACTAAAATAACCAGATACGGCACCCTGAAACTTCATGGTCCTTCCTCATCCTGATACCTGGCTAGTTTAAATTATTTCACCATGTCAACAAGGTGATGAAAACTTGCTGCAGCTAAGACTTACTGTCTTTCACTTTCAACTTTCACAGCAGTCGAAATTAAAGGGATGCTCAGAGGATTTTGCAGGATTTGATCTCTGCTCTCAGCAGTTCTAGCATTTACTTACAACACTTCCAAAAGAGCAAAATGAGAGAGGCTTTTTACATGGATTGTAAAATGTAAATTCTGTTTAAGAATAGTTTTACTTTATGTTCTTGATAGGATAGCCACTAGCATACTAAATGAATTTTCCTAATTTCAAATAGTATTGTGCCTTTTTTTAACTGGTAAAAAGGAGTAGTCTGCATGCGGTGAGCTTGACGATAAAGGACTAGTTCATCGCATACCAGGAACTGTTTTAAAATCCACCAAATCCTCATTTTCACAGCAAAATATCCTGGTTACAGGGTTGTTTCAGGTTAGGCAGCCTGAATCATTACTGTTTTCTTAATATTTAGTTCTTCAAACCAAGAAGGAATTTTGCATGAATTTTTGGCATTTTACCTAGAAGATGATAAAAAAGCCATTATCAAATACTGGGCTGAGGTTTTCCAGAGCAAAGATCAAATCCTGTCCATGCCACCGCCTTTTAAAGGATGCTGAATAAATATTTAATCTCAGTACCTCAGTTACAAACCAGTTAATTCTTCCACCTTAGAGCTGTGTTTTGAGGTTAATATTCATTACTTAAGTTGCCAGCTGTCTGGTTTTATGGGCACCATAATCAGGGTGAATGAGCAGACAGTAAGTGGACAACCTCAACATGAAAATGCAAGGGCAGCTATAAATAAATTCTAAATGCAAACTTAGTATTTCAAACCTACAGAAAGGCTAGATTTTAGAAAAGGGTGAAGACTTGAGATCAGATTTGTATTTTCCTACAAGCTGGCTTGTTACCAGGAAGATTTTCAATTTCAGAGTAACCTACCACACATTTAAATGACAGGACAAGTATGTGATCAGTCTTTCCATTCACACACCAGTTTTCCCCACGCCTATATTTGATTTCCACATTTAACAACACTCTGCACTTGCCTAAAAGCCACCCACATGCTGCAGAGAGGCTGCATACGTTTTTAATTTGGCTGTTTGAGTTAACACACAACCCCTGCAGCACTCTGGTTTTCCCTCCAAAGGGCTCCGTCACAAAGTTCTACAGCACCTGCACAATGATTTCTACACCAAACAGACCTTCTAATTGAAAATGTATCATATAATGCTATTCTTCAGAAGAAAACTTTTGCACTTCAGATACAAAATAAAACCACTGCCACAGACTCTATAAACCTTCCTTCATCCGGGTTGTTCATGAGCTGCAGTGCCTCAGGAGCCTGACAATACATGGGAGGATCATACGTCAAGGGCTTTTGTTGAAAGTGCTGGATTCCATTTATTTTAATAGGCAAGATTACTGTATAGTGTATAATGGAAATTAACTGGATCAGCTTTTCAAAAGCAGGAGTCCGGACAGTAAAAACAAACAGTGTGCTGACAGACTCTAACATGAAAACCAAGTAATCACAAAAGCACTTTGATATTGCCATCAGCTCCATAGTCTGCACACCTAAAAATAGTTTTCAAGTCCCTAATGTGCTACCCCTCCCTTTTTTTTCTTCTTTTCTAGCTGAGTTTAGATGCAGCCTTCAAACCACCGCCAACGGTGCTTCTAGCTTTGATCAGACCTGGTAGAATCGCCTTTGCCCAGCAAAGCCACAGGCAGGAGAAAGGTGGGGAAAGCTGTCCATGATCACCTAGTAAGAAACAAAAGCTCATTTTTATCTTCATTTATTGCATGAACTTTGCAGGCTTCTGTGTTTGATTGAGTAACTTTGCATTCTTGTGATCTAAACTTAGCAACCTCTCCACAACAGTGCCAGAAGGCAAAGGCTCTCCAAGAAGCTTTCAAATCTATATCAGTTATTTCAAGAGTGACAGCAGCAAGGCTTTTGCAATATGAAGGTAGTTATCACCAAGATCACTAATTAATTTATTAATTAAATTTTTGGGGTCCCAATTTGTCTTTAACTTTCCAATTATCCCTAAGCTGTTGCACCACATTGCTTGATGAAGGCAAGTGCTTCTCCTCTTGCCAAGAAGAAAGGTATTACCTTACGAAACAAGTGTGTGTGGACTTTCTGCACATGTGTGCGCGCGCACACCTTGGGAGTAGTGTTTCATTGGTCCCAACTTGAGGGGCAGACTAAAGAAAAATACCTGAAACGATATCTACAGCCTGACATATCTCTGATATGTTGCGATGCTAGATCTCCTTTCCCACAGCATGTATCAATATGATATGCTCATTTCTAGTGAAGGACTTGGCAGAAGCATTCCTAACTCACAACATTTTCTGTCCACTGGACTGACCAGGGCCGAGTCATATCTAACAAAGTGCCATAAAATACACACCACTTTGGATCAATGATTTCTCTGCTAAAGCATGTTACTGTGTAATACAGCTTTAAGTTTTCAACTTTGTCATATTTTCTAAACTCTGATCTCTTCGATTTACTTTCAGTTATGTGACATTCCCCTTTAGCAGAGTGAAAGCATGCATTAGCTAAACAATGTGGTTTGGATTTAGTGTTCCCATGCATCATCGTGAAAATGTTTGTCTCAGCAATAGTGTCATTATTGTTACTGGGAGCAGCTGCTCTACCATGTCTTCTGATCGTGGAAAGCAGAGTATCACCCTTCCCATACCAGTTTACAAGCAGGGAAACTGAAGCAGGACCATGGAGTAGGAGGTTTACGAGTACATGCTGTTCTGTACCTGCCTTCCTCCTCCTACCACGAAGGAAGCAGAAAGTGCAGCACAGCAAGAACAGCAGCAAAATCATTATTGCCAATAGAAATGTAGTTTGGCTCCCTCCACTGGCAGTTCCTCTGAGTGTGGAGCGGGGTCTAACCTGAGGAAGAAACCCTCCTCTCAGGTGCAGCTCTCTGGCAGCTCAGCGCCATTAGACGTGACATCCTTTGAGCAAGAATTAGAGCAGGGAGTTTGCTGCTGATCGAGCGAATGTTTAACGTCTCCCCTGAGTTTCTGAAGTGGAAAGATGTAACCCTCAGCGTTCCTGCCAGCAGCCCCAGCCTCACTGAAGTCAGTTTCCATGTCCAGCTCTGCGTGAGCGATGGATGGAGTCCCGCTGGGTTGGCCGGGACCCTCACAGCAGTGATGCTGAGCTCCATGGCTCAGGCCAGCTGCACGTTTGTAAGGAAAGCTCACACAACTTGGAGCCATTCCTGTGATTACAGAGAGCAGCAGGCGCTAGCTCACCTTTCAGAAAAAGGTCTTCTGAAGTAATTAAAGCTTTATTTTAAGATGGATAAAATCTGTTTTCCAGAATACTAGACCTTTGGAAATGTCTTCGGATGGGAAGCCCTGCTTTCAGTCACAGGCATTTCTGGAAGTCAAAGCTTTTGTAACTTTGCAACTACAGGAAGACCACAGCTTTTGAATATATTCCTTTTCTGATACAGAGAGCTGAAGTCTTTCTATTTTTGAAAGTATCTTAGACTGCCAACTTTGTTCCAAAAACAGGAATTAGGCACTCAGAAGACCTCATGTGTATTAAACAAGCATAGTTTGAGTAAGGCAATTACATAGTCAATACATTCCTACACAGCATATCAAAATGTGTAATAAAACAGGTTCAAACAAAATTAACATTGTAAACTACAAGTGTTTTTGACAACTTTACATTCCATGTTTTTATTGAAATTGGCCCCAAAATAATTCTTTTCATCAACAATAAATGCTGAAGTTTCAGTAGACTTGATGGGTGGGAAGAGATGGGGTTTTCTAGGTGAAAAGACACACACAAAAATGCAAGCACAATACCAGAAATGTCACATCCTGTACAGACGCAGCATAAAAACCAGGTTTTACCCATTTCTGCTTAGACAGATATCTTCTGTACAGTCTGCTTACAGTCAGAGATATTGTGGTTTCTACATAATTACTTTCTCCCAATCAAATTAAATCAAGAAAAAAAATATAATAATTCCTTCAGCTAAAACACAGACAAACAAAATGCAGAGTAACAGCTAACAGCTGTGTAGGTAAGAGTGCAAAAACAAATCAGGGAATCCAGCTTCAGCCTTACAATCAGTGAGCTATGGATGGTGCAGATCTGAGAGGTTCAGGCATGAACAAAATGGCTTATTTGCTACGGTAAAATTCCCAAATAGGCTACTCAGTGCTATTTGTCAGCCCAGTAGTTTCTCCAGAAAAATTGTATCATAGCTACATTCAAAGCAGAAACAAAGACTGCTGGGCAGCACTCCAGCTCCTGCCTCCCTGCACCACTTTTCCTTAAATGAAATGGAGGGGTCAGATCTGGCCTAACAAGACACCGGCATCCACCTGCTTTTCTTCACTGAATACCAGGAGTATTTAACTGCAGTACAGAAATGCTGCTCCTTCATTTTCCTTGGCAAAAGGGAAGCAAAGGCACCAACAGCAGGACAGTCCCTGGGAGGAACATGGTATTCCTCAGTTACACATATGGAGGAAACTTACATAGAATAAGCGCCTCAGAAAAAAAGCACCTAGGTAGAGAACACGTTGTTATCCACCTTGGTGGAAGAAATCGGGGAGCACATGAGGGTCACCGACACACATGTGGAGTGAAGTGACCATGCCTGGGAGGATGCACAGCATGGCAGCATAAACCTTGCTGATGGCCAAGAGGTATCATCACCCCCTGTGTCATATTCCAGCCGTGTTCACAGCTAGGGAAAATAAATTCATTACCTTCAGCTTTCCTCCTCAAATCTTACATGTCTTCTTTCTTTACAGTGGTTTACATTATAAAGTAGCCTCTGGCAAAGAAGATAGAGCAGCAAAACACAAGTGATGATGTGTCTAATCTCTTCATCATGTCGAAGAACCACTTCACTGCCCCACAATGGTCCTACAGCAGTACATTGTAACATGTGTGGAAGTGGAAAAAAAGCCCCTTTTTCAGTTTTGGTCTCATAGAAATTAGGCAGAAGCATAACTGTATCTTTTCCCACTGGAGGAGGACCTGGAGACACAGACTAGAGCAGCCAAGGCAAGAGAGAGCCAGGGGACCTCCCAACAACTCCTCAATATGCCTTTACAGCCTCATGCAGTGTCTCTGGCAGAAACTTCCTGGGAAAGAAAGCAGCAGTACTTTCCTCAGGTCTCTCTGAATTCCACCTGGGGTAGAGCTGCCTCCCTCACCAGGAGAGCATGCCATTTAGGGCATGACATTTATAGCTCTCAGCAGACTCTGGGCTAACACATTCATAAGAGCCCAGTTCCTTTGCTGCAATCGCTGGGGGCAGACAGGGAAGGCATTTCAGCTGCACTGTGAAATAATAGCTTCTGTTATTTTGACATGTAAGCATCATCATTGCTGTGGGAGAAATGAAGGGGGAAAACCTGTCCCTCAACCCTCTGCATTGCACACAATAAGCCAATCACTCCTATCAGCGCTGTGCATCAAGTTCACCAGCCACACGTTCCTCAAACTGAATTCTGCAAGGGTTTCCCAGGCATGCACAGAGCTCTGCTTATGGCAAAGTGTCAAAAGTATTACTCTAAGGAGATCTCTGTTTTGGAAACTTGCTTCTCAGCTACAGTTTTCTTCCTCTTTAACAATTTTAAAGCCAAGGAGCATTCTTTAGTAGTTGCTTTTGGTTTTAGAATCTACTGCTTACTCAACTGAGGAAGATAACAGCTTCAGATTTAAGTCACCTGTGTTAAAATGTGTTTGGTTGTCTCATCTTTATCCCCAGGGCGTAACAATCCAGATCACAAAGAGTAGGAGAAAAACCTGTGCCCAGTAAGCAGGTCTGAAAGATTTTGGAGGGGGTGTTGTTTGGAGTTTTATTTCATAAAATTGAAGTATTTGGGTGTTTGCTACAGGCCAACACTGAGGCACATTTTTAGGCCCCCGCCAGCAATGCTTGGCCACAGTCCTTGCTTTTTGTAAGTACTGACATTGACCTTTTCTCTTCAAAGGGTCAGAATCCTTCCTATGTATTAAAAAACACAACAACATCTTGTCCTTGCACAGCAAATCTCATTACTGCAGTCTCCAAGTGTGGGGAGGTACTGAATAACTTTTATATTTGGTCCAAATTTACAGTGCTTCATCCATGATTATTTCACAAGAAGAAATGGTACAGAAGCACATAAATGAGAAAGTGTTAAAAAATTATGAGCTGCTGCCTTCGTGCAAGCTTAGCAGATGGTTTTGTTCTTTCCCTTCATTAGCTGGTTGCCCCCTTTTTTTAAACAGTACCATCATTTTTATACTAGGAAAAAAAAAATCAAGAACCAATCATAATGCCCAAGGCAACTCTCAAGAAGATCATCATGATGATTATTCTTGCATCTTCACCAATCCATCTTTTTTCAAACATGCCAGGCAAGTTACATTCCATCCACTTTAACATTATTGATGTATAAGATGGAAAAACAACTTAGCGTTTTTCTGCCTGTGGCCCTGTCACCTCCACATGGGACTGAAATGGAACTCACAGGGTAAGAGGTTGAGCAGCACCCTTCTCCTTTAAGTAGATCACAGCATTTCTCATCTTGATCTTAACAGTTACGTGCTGCAAGAGCTCTAATTTTATGAGTGAGGTGGAAAACCTGAATCTTAACTACTTATGGTTATGAATACACTAATTCCATGACACATGGCATTTTTGGAGGCTTGTTGCAGAGGATGGCTGCAGAGCATTCCTTTCCTGGTGTTGGTGAGAACAGAAGAACAGCAAAGTCACCTGTGGTCCTGCTGGGGACAAGGCACACAGAACTCATCATGCAAGTACTCAGGCTGCTGATTGTGCATTGAGGCAAGAAGGGGTGTCCTCAGAGCACCCCAGGAGGCGATGCTTGCTCCCAGACAACCTCTCTGTATAGGTTTCACCCAAGTGACCAACCACCTGCCAAAAAAGCCATTCAGTACTTCTTTGTCAACCACTTAAAACATGATCTTGGTTTTACAGTCTAACAGCAGCTCACTTCTGCTGCAAGTGACAGGGAAACAACCTTTTTTGTCCCTTTAAGGCTCTAACTGAATGTATTGTAAAAGAGCTCTGGGGATGAAGCAAACCATAAGCCTACTACAATGGTCAGGTAACATCAGCATTTCTTCAAAGGTGCTTCTCTTTGGGATGTGCTGATGATCAGCCTTCCATCCCACATAAGCTTGGTCCCACACCACTTTGCTCTGCATTACAAAGCACAAGGATCTTTGTATTAACTCAGCATACTCCTCAGCAGTCTGGGACATTCTCTGCTAAGTGATTTGGTGAACTCATAAGGAAATAATGAGACTATAAATTGAATTTAGAAGGAACTTTGGCTGTATCAATTGTTAGTGTGCTTTCTAATTTTATTGCCTCGAACAACTGAGAGCTAAAAGCACGACAATTCATGCTATGTAGTATCTTCAGACTGGTGCAC
Organism: Chaetura pelagica; assembly: GCF_000747805.2. NCBI lineage: Eukaryota > Metazoa > Chordata > Aves > Apodiformes > Apodidae > Chaetura > Chaetura pelagica. Next base: position 3,160,277 of record NW_009970725.1, read on the forward strand.
ACTGCAGAATATCACTTAGAAATTTAGGCTTTCGTGCCTTCACACATTGCTTATTAATAAAGCTCATGATAGCACCATGAGGGAACAAGTATACATGTCACATACAAATATCTATGATACTGCAGTTATGGATGTTATTCCTCCTGCAGGCCACTGCAACCCAGACAATTTCCATTCTACAGTTCTCATTTCAAGTAGATATTTCTCTTCCTGAAAGGTCCATACAAACTGTTTCACTTGGAACTGTGAACTTGCTTCATTGACAAAAGGGCAGCTGGCCACATTGCTATCAGGTAAGTTTGTGTGATCCAGCTGCCAGTGGTTCATCCTTGAAAATTTGTTGTAAATCAGACAAGTAGGCAAGTCCCAACCAAATTTCCATTAATGATGGGAATTACATTTTTCCTCATCCGAATCAACAGAAGAAAACATTTTTATCCTTGTTTGCTCACAGATATCTCCCAACTACCACATAGTTGAGGCATTAAACTAGAAATGGATTAAAAAAGAATTCTCTACAAGAAAGGATGTAAGAACACTACAGTCATTCAGGACAAAAGGCACCGTGCAAATTATGAGAGATTATGATATTACAGTACACAACTGGCCACGTGTTTGTATTACAGTTATTAGAAGCATAACTCATAGGGCTTTGCTGAGTGAACTCCTGTGCAGTAGGAGTTGCACATGCATCTTCTCCTTTCCTCTAGGATACTCAAAGTGGAAATTAAGTCACTGCCTCTCCCACTCATGACAGTCTTAAGATACCTTATTAAAAGGATGAATTCACTTCTGTAGTCATATGAAATACAGTACCATAAATACTTCATTTATCAGGAGATTTTATATGCCTATTGAGAGTCCCCTGTGTGGCAAGGATTCCTTCAGTCTAGTGCTTGTTTACCCTAGCATGTTACTTCCAGTGACTTTGTTGCTTATCTCATCTGTGATATGATTTATGTTAACTCATTTCCTGTAAAAGCATACACTAATAAAAATTGTGCAGAAGACTGGGCCAGCTTTGAACTGGCATGGGATATTCCATGAGTAACTAGATTCAAATCCTTTTGAATAACTGATTCACTGAAGCCATGAGGCTCTGAAGAGCAGTTTCCCCTTTTTCTACAGTTCCCATATGACCATTTCATTGGTGCTGTTTCAATAAATCCTTCATGCAAACAGACAAACTTGTACTAGAAAGGACCTTGGTCCTTTCTTTAAAGGACACCTGCTGTTTATGCTAAAGCAAATAGGAACAAGTTTCATATCCATCCCAAATAACAGATGCTTAAAGAAAAAGAATCTGATCAATAGCCAGAAACATCACATGACATCAATTTGATAGCATTTTTTACCTTTTAATAGTTCCCTGGAACACCTCTGCGTGGTCTGGCCTGAGCCTGCAAACTACTGGGAATCCACCATGGCTTGTACTTGCAAGCAGCAGAGCCAAGGAGGCAATGTTTTCCTTTAGGTGAAGGGCTCTGACGCCAGGCTCCATGACTTCCCTGGCAGAGAACAATTCCAGGTTCAACCTGAAAGACACAGAGCAGACAGCCAGGGGATTATTTAGAAAACAGGAAATGAGGCACACTGTACCATGATAGCATTTGAAGAGTTCATAATGTGTTAGTAAATTGCTTCAAGATGGAAATAAATCTGCTTTATTTGCAAATGTAAAAAAAAAAAAAAAATTAAAATTAAAAATTGTAAAAATTACCTAATAAAACTGCTTATCAAGCATTGCCTTTCTTTGTGTGAGATACATGATAAATTCAACCATATACATGGCATGGTCATCCTAGACAGGATATTGCAAGACTCGTTTATCAATTTGCATGACTTTTCACATTAAAAAAAGGCTTTTCAATCTGAGCTGAAATCCTCTGGAACTCTGACTGATATCAAATAGTTTAAACTCAAGCACTTCTGAGAAATTCAGGGTTATGCTTATCATTGCGATTGGGGTTTTTTTGCAGTGGTAAGAACTAGAAAGATAGCTCCTTCAATGATAGCTTAGAAATAATATACTGATTTTCTGGTATTTCTAACACTTTTCAGGTTCTAGGCAAAGTTTGAAGAAGTATGAACATACAAAATGTAAAAACTTGTGTACCCCCTATTTCTGGCAGTGAGGTGAAATGAAAAAAGAAAGATACTTTCTGCAAAATTCAGCTGTAATTTCTATGGAATTACAGTAGGCTAGATTCTGGTAAGTGAAAAGCTCTAGTTTTAAACTTCTTTCATATTTTCTATTTTCAAAAATACATATTCATTATTTTGACTATCATCTGGACACACCATAAGCCAGAATCTCCTGTTCAGAGACAGGCTGACACCACAGACAGAGACAACAGGAGCATAAATTTGTCCACATCCTGTTTTACCAATGTACCTTTCATTCCTGTGGTAAAAGAAACTTTTTCCATATGCTGTTAATTATTGTCCCCACTCCTAAGAGAGACAAGGCTACTTTTTCAAACCAGTTACTCTGATGGCTTGTGATGTGACCACCTGCTCATGAGTAACTGAACTGAGAAGACAACATAGTGCACACGTGGCATCTACACAACTATGACATAAGTGTCTTCTTCTTCTTCTTCAACTCAGATGTATTTAAATGAAGCCTGAAAATGAACAGTCTTACATGTGTCAAATCATGTCATACCATCCTAGTTATATGAAGCAGGGACCAGAACACCAACTTACAGAAAAATGAACCTCTCTGAACATTTTGCTTCTGTGTTAAAAAGAGTCATTGTTTATCTTACAAATCAAAATGGCTGGGCACATAATTTAATATCAAATAGTGAAAACAAAACCTAACAGTCCCAGAGAAATTAATTTCTTCATTCTTCTCACCAAGTGCTACCCACTGATGCGGTACCAATGATGGATGTCAGTGGGAACCACAGATGCTGCTCAGGACAGGTTGCTGTCAGAACTGTGCTGCTGTGACTGTTTGGTAACACACTCCACCAGAGGAATTTTATTTTTTCTAAATGAGCAGATTCCTGTTCATCCTCTGCCTCTTTCCCATCTCCATAGAACAGATAAAAATCTGTATTTGCCTGCCTTAAGCTTTGTCTAGAAATACTATACACTGTATTACTATTAAAAGCCCTGTACTTAGCAGAGTGGACACAATGTGAAAACATGATTAATGGTAATAGCTACTTCCTGAATTACATTAAATATGTGCAAACTCTCAATCATTTTAAATAAGAGCAATGTGAACACTGTTACGTTCCAGCAGTTCCTAGAATGTATATACCTCAGCAGCACAGAGGTTTTCCTTCTTCACACCTTTACAGTTCTGTGCTGAATGTTCTACATGATTACAGAAGTCCATGAAACATCCTTAGGTTTTGTCAAATTAGTCATTTGTATAAAAGAGAGGAATAGCTCATTATACAGTTCTGCAGTCTTGGCTTTTTCTGGGATTATAAAGTGTCTGTATTGTATACAGTAACTAACTATAGACTGTGTGTTATCATCAGTCAGCTTTTTCAGATGTAAGAACATGCTAAGGACTGGCACTGATTCACTGTTCATTGTCAGTGACATTTCTTTCAATTAGCCTTCTGTCTGTTGCTGTAAAGAATAAGCTTGCTTTGGGAGTGGAGGAACTGTTGCTTTATGAAAGACTGTTACAAGGCCAAGGCATCTTTAAATATTTGGCTAAAGAAAGCCATTACTAATATATTGCTTCTCAGGAAAACACCAAGACAAAATGGAATTGTATCTATAAGATCATAAGAAAAAAGGACTGTTTAAGTCAGAAGGGACCCCCAGCAGTTCTATAGTCCAACCCTCTGCAGAGTTTAGACTAGGCCATGAGCTCAAACTATGTCCTTAGCCTTTCTCTTCTCTTTTCTTAAGACAGGCCTTAGAAACTTCCAAGGATGGAGGCTACAAAACCACCCTGGGCAGCCTGTGCCACTACCCCACTGTCCTCATGGTAAAAAGGATCCTTGCACACATTCAGTATGAACATCTTGTTTCACTTTGTGCCTGGTCTTTCTTGTCCTCTCACTGTGAAGACCATGGTCACATCTTCTCAGTGACCTCCCATAGTAACAGGCAAGGGGGTAGGGATGGAGTAGGCACCCTATTAGATGCCTCCAAAGCCCAAAGTGCAAGTAGTCCAGCCTTGACCATCCCATTTTGGCAACATCCACAATTCTGTTGAAAGTGCACTTTGTTGTCTCCTCCATGGCATTTATGAAATTATTTAACAAGATAAACCCTGTAGTGCTCCACTTGTTAGGCCTCCAGGCAGTGTATGATCCATTTACCAGCAATTCTAAGGCTAATAACCCAACCAGTTATTTTACCATTTGGTTGCTCAGCCTCTGAACTGTAACATTTTACCATGTATACAAGAACATGATGCAAGACAGTGTCAAAAGCCTTGCTAAAGTCAATGTAAATTATATCCCCTGCTCTCACCTCATCCACAAACCCACTCATTTCTTCATAGAAGGCAATCAAGTGAGTCACACATGGTTTACCTTTGGTCAATCCAAGCTAACTGCTCCTGATAACCACCTTCTCCTTCATATGCCCAGAAACTTGTTTCAAGAGGACTCACTTCATTATTTTCCCAGTAACTGAAGTAAGGCTGACTGACCTATAGTTTTCTATGGTCTTTTGGTCTTTTTTTAACAGAGGCACAATACTTGCAATTCTGCCATCAGTGGGGGTCTTCCCCAATCTCCATTACCTTTCAAAGATGAAAGATAGCTTGCAACCTTGCAAAGTCAATTCTCTCAGAATCCTTAGATGCAGCCTATCTGGTCTCATAGGCTCCTATGGGCCAACTTCTCACAAGTAATCCCTCACCCAGTCCTTAGCTACTGGTGGTAGGAACCTGGTAAGGATTTTCCTTGAATCCTTACACTAAAATCAGAGACGTGGAAGTCCTTATTAGTAGACAGTGAAGAAAACAAGGCATTGAGTGTCTTACCTATGGCTGCTGTCACTAAATCATGTGTCCTCCATCTGCTTCCAGAGCACTAAACCTATTATGCAGCTGCACACCTGAAAGTGGAGAAGGAACCATTTTCTTACTGCCAGGAGTGACAGGTCTCCAGCCTTCCCCACCATGGTAGTTCCCATTTGCCACCTATAACTTGCCATTGTCTCCTGGAGCTCCTCCTTCTTTGTAGCTGGGGGTTCATGCTGTTGTTAAACAAGTGCTTAACCAGGATAAGCCTTGCCAGCAGCAGCCAAGATGCAAAGATGGCAAAGGAAATTCACAGAAGAGCCAGAAGGAGATTACAAATAGTGAAAAGGAGCCTAAAATCCACCCCAGGCTCCTACATGTGCACTAGTCCACCAATGGCCATGCCAACTACCCACAGGCCAGTTTGACAGCAAATATACACTATGCCCAGGCATCAGACCCTGTAGACAGGGCCCCCACTGTCAGTGGGTCCCTTCTCCTGCATGACGAGCCTTCTCAAATGCCTCCCAGGGATATTTTCCTTAGCTGGTGAGAGCCACAGCTGCTGCACACTTGTGTTTATGCAACAAAACCCTCAGTTTTATGATGCAATTTCAAGCAAGGACATTTCATCTACCATTTTGAAAATGCCCTTTTATATGAAAGAACAAGAGGTATTGCATTTGGATTTTATCAAGCAGATCTTTCTTACATTATTCCATTTACCTCAAGGAGAGCTGTAGCCACACTACTAAAATAGTTCTAGTGTAAATTTTTCTTTTATAGGACATGCGAGAACATTTTCTCCCACAAGGTAATTCACTATAGTAGCATAATGTGTTAGAGTATTAAGGCTATTTAACCAAAGTTATGATATCCAAGTTTCAGGTTCCTTTCAAAAGCACATCCATGAGACTGGATATAACACAAAATGAAGACAATCTGCCTTATGACCTAAATGAGACAGTCATTTGGTAAGAAGCCAATATCCCTGAATGGTAAACTGTCTTGAAATGATTCATAGAAATGCAGTTCAGGCCCCGTTGCTATTAAATGCAGTGGAAGTTTTCCCAGTGAAATAAATTGTTAAGGATCTAACCATAACAGATCTAATAATAACATGGAGGTTTCCTTACACAACGAGCAGTACCAGAGAACTTTTCTTCAAAAAGGGTTTACTCTCTATTTTATGCAAGTTCCATATGATTAAAAGGATGTAAAGGGGAGCAGGAGAGAAGCATAATCCTAACTCGAACGCACTCCAAGGACCAAGGTGCATGAGAACGCAGGTGGTGCTGCTTGCTTGGATTTATTTATTCACAGACTTGTCCTCGGTTATTTTAGCTGTCACTCTAGTCCTCCTCCTTCTGCACTGAGAATGTTTACCCATTGGCTCACCACAGGCCATCCTGCTCAGGACAGCTCTAGGTTTTATTTGGGCTTCTTGTAAACCATTGTTTTATTGCCCTGACTGGCTGCTGCATCTTGTATAAACAGTTCTCATGAGGTTGTTGTGGGGTTTGCTCAATCCTTGCAGTGATTTTTTTTTTGTCTGAGCATAGTCAGGATTCCGATCAGTTGAGAGGGCACATTAAGGGAACATTACCAAGTTGGAGGTGACTAAAATTACATACCTGTGTTATACCCCAAGTATTAGAGCTATTCAGTTCAAGGGTTCTACCGTTCGTGCATTTTCTGAGACTGCATTTTATTAAAAAACACTTCATTTGGCCAGAAAAACTGAACAGATTTATTTCATAAATAAAGGGTCTAGAGCACAAGTCTTATGAGGAGTGGCTGCAAGAACTGGCATTGTTTAGCCTGGAGAAAAGGAGGCCAAAGGGAGACCTTACTACAAGTACCTGAAAGGAGATTGTAGTGAGGGGAGTGTCATTCTCTTCCCCCAAAGAGAATAGAGATAAAGCAAGATAAAAAGAAAGCAAAATAAAGCAAGAAAAGAGATAGAGCAAGAGGAAATTGTCTCAGGTTGTGCCAGGGGTGGCTTAGATTAGATATTAGGAAAAAATGCCTCACCGAAAGAGTTGTCAGGCACTGGAACAGGCTGCTCAGGGAAGTGATTGAGTCGCCCTCCCTCAAGGTGTTTAAAAGACATGTAGATGTGCTACTTAGGGACATGGTTTAGTGGTGGACTTGGTAGTGTTGGCTTAACAGTTGGGTTTAATGATCTTAAAGGTCTTCTCCAACCAAAGCTATTCTATAATGCTATGATATTTGAATCCTAGTACAGAACCAGCCACACTGCTATGAATCCTTGTAGCTGCTACTACATTGTAAATACAATATATTTATATTAGCTTGCTTTCACTCTATTATCTTTAAAGAAACCCCACTGTGAATAAACTAACAACACTGCAGGAAATTGCTTACATTTAAATCTTTTTTTTTTCTTAAATGTTGTTAAAAAAAATTTCTATATTCTTGTCACAGGCCCATCAATTTTCTTTTCAACAACACATTTGGTAAAAACCAACAATGAAAATGCTTACCCAAGTTACATGCCAGTATTGATCTCACTATATAATAGAGGAGTATATATGTACTACAGAAATGTTAATCATGTGCAGGTGACTGAATTCAGAAGTTTTGCAAGTGAATTTGGTAAAAAAAAAAAAAAAAAATGGTTCTTTAAGAATGCTCACGGAATACTATAGAGATCAATAAATGGAAACTAAAAGCTCTATAAAACCTCCTTACACTGGAAAAGGACACCACTTAAATTAAATTTATTTTAAAATTTATTTGCTCCACTCAGTGCAAACCCCTGAAATAGACACATTAAAAGTGATCTAAAGCTAAATTAGATGAAAAAAATAATCATATGCATTGAGGTAAGCCCAAGCATGCTAGTGATGTGCTTTCATTTAAATAACAGATCTATTCAGAAGTTTCCAGTGGAACTTTGCATGGCAAACAAGGCCTACAACTCCTTGCTATCACTACTTTAGCTGAACATTAAACTGAGTGAGAAATTCTTCTAGTTAAATCAGGAGCCAAAAGTTTGGCTGAGTTCAGTCTCCGTTCAGTATATCTACAAATATTTATATTGACTGTAAGATGACAAGCTTCCCAGCATCCCATGGTCCTGACTCCCTCAAGATCCTTAAATGAGGGGACATTTAGCTATTCAGTCTAAAGGCCTTTTGATAGTGCAGCACTTACTGTGAAATGTGTTGTTTGGGTTAGCTGAATGTCTCTGTCACTTCTTTCCCAGAGAGGATCTGAAAGTTATGGATGTTTAACAACTACTGTATGCTAAAGATAAATGGATTTCCACATGGTCTCATAATCTGCTGGGAAACTGTCCCTCTCTAATGCTTGAAAAATTGCAGAAGAAAAAAAGTTTTAAAATTAAGGAAACAGATAAGAAAGCCTTTGTGTTTTGGAAAAGAGATGGATTTGGGGTGAGGGGGGATATGTTGAATGTTCAGGGGTTTTCTGCCAAGATCTTGCTTCTCTATTCCTTTATCCCTTATGAATTTTTTCCCGCCGGCACTGTCAGTATAAAATCCTACCGAGTTAATAAAAATAGCAGCTCCTATCCACTTTCCATAGATATGACTGTTTATACAAGCACATTTAGCTTTTTTTTAAAAAAGAAAGAAAGAGAAAGAAAGAAAGAAAGAAAGAAAGAAAGAAAGAAAGAAAGAAAGAAAGAAAGAAAGAAAGAAAGAAAGGGAAAAAAAGAAAAAAAAAATAATTAGGTTGTGCATGAGACCTTGGGATAAACAGGTAAAAGGATCATGGGAGTGGATCCGCATGCTGGAATTACTCAAACAGCAGCTTTTAAAATTACAGCCTCAGAGCACCACATGCAGAACTGTAGGTTAAAAACATCAAGGTCATAGCTCTCCTTGTGGTTTGGGCCTAACGGGATAACAAAGAAACAGCCACATGGCCGCCCACTCCACTCACCACACACATACACACACTCACACTGTGGGATGGGGGAAGACAAAGCCCAACTAGAAGCTCACGGGTTGAGACAAAGGACAAGGAGGGTTCTTCACCGATTAAGGTCCTGGGCAAAACAGACTCAACCTGGGGAAAAATAATAATTTAATTTCACACTAATCAAACACACACAGGACATAGACAACACAAAGAGCAGGGCTTGCATATGTTACCCCACCCCTCTCTTCTTCCCGGGCTCAAATCACTTTGTTCCCAGTTTCTCTCCCTCCCTCCCCCAGCAGCACAGGGGGACAGGGGATGGGGTTTAGAGTCAGTTCACGGGCTGGTGGCTCCTACTGCTCCTTCCTCCTCAGGAAGAAGGATTCCTTACAGTCCTTCCCTGCTTCCCCACGGGGTCCCTCCCATGGGAGAGAGTGCTCCATGAACCTCTCCTTCATGAGTCCTTCCCACAAGGTCCAGAGCTGCTCCAGCCTGGGCTTCCCACAGAGTCATGGGCTGCATTGGGAATAAACTCCCCTGTTGCTGAGGTCTTCCCAAGCTGCGTAATCAGAGTCCACAGGCAGCAAATCCACTGGCCACAAAATCCAAGTCCACTGGCCAAGTTCACCCCTCCTGGCATCAGATTCCCTCCTCAGGGAATATTCCACCACGTTCCTCCACGAGTGCAGGGGCACAGCTGCCATCTCCCCAGGGGCTGCACGGGAACTTCTGCTTGGGCGCCTTCTTCCTCACCAACCACCAGCTCGGCTCTGCCTGTACAGCGCAGCGATTCTTTTTCTCTATGTGCTCGCTCTGCTCAGGTCTCATTTGAGCTCTTTCCTATGTTAATCGCTGAGGCACATCTATTGTCTCTCTAATGGCTTCTCAGCTGGTTTTGGAGCAAGGGGAGCTCTTCAGCTTCCTACCTGATTAGGATGTGTGGCTGAACAAGCAGCTGTCTGACATGCATCTTTCAGCTTTTACACGCATATCAACAGCACTGCAAGTCCAGCACAAGGCACTGCACCATGGCCACAGAAGAGTGGCATCCAACAAACATGACCTCTAGAACTCTGCATTTGGTGGAAATCTGGGAGATGTGAAATGGGTTCTCACTTCAGCCATGGGGGTCCTGAACCCTCTCCTGGGCTCTCCAAGACACAGGGATGCTTCAGCACCCACGCTCTCAAGGGGCTGGGAGTAGAGACCCTGCTGCTGAGGCTGCTCAGCTGGATGGTCAGGAAAGGAGGCCCCCACAAGCAGTGCCTAGTCTGCTCTAGGGAGAACACATATGAATGTGTATAACTGTACACAGAGAAGAAGATGGATTAGCTATCTTGATGGCTAATGGGTTAAGCCTAGTGGACACGCTACTTATTATTACTGTATTTATAATGGGAATGATTCAGCTATCCTTGTATTTTCCAAATTATTACAGAGCCTGTAGAAATCTTTTCCTAACAACAACAACCAAAAAAAAAAAAAAACAACTGTTAAGCTTGTGTTAAAACCATCTACCCTTGGCATTATTACCAACCAGAGCCAATGAAAACCATTTCTCAAATTGACACCAGTACAAACTATTAAAATTCAAATAAGTATTTCAAACAAACTTCCATAGGAATAAAATGAGAGAAGTAAATAATTGAGCCCTAAAATAAATACCTCATAATCTTGCTTATAACCAAACAAACAGGGAAATGCATGTTTTCTGGATCCATCATTTCAGAGTAATTTCCAAGGACATGCACAAAATACTAAGCTGGCTCTTGCAGTTCAAATGCAATTATATTATGAGTCCCTTGCAAGCATATGCCAAAAAACATAACCCAAACTGGAAAGAGGGAGATGAAAGGTCCTATGAGACAGTTTTTATAAAAGTTTCATTCAGGGCCTCCTCCCTCATGTACTGTACCAGCAACCTTAGCTTTTCCACTCTGCCTGGTCCAAGAAAGCACTTGCATTATAAGTATTATATGAATATTATAAGTATTATATGAGTATTATAAGTATTATATGAGGAATGCTGGCTTTAAAATGTTTGGGAATGGACAGTGACAGCAATATGTGTTTTAACGGTCAGACACAGGTTACCAGATGACCTTTTAGTCAAAATGAGGAACAGAGATTTACGTCTAATAGATTACAAAAGGAGTAAACAAAAGTAATATGGAGAGGAAAAGAAAATTAAAATATTTCAAATTTCTCAATCCCTTTGAGAATCAGTCACTTTCTAGTGGGAAAGTATACCCTGGTTATTAAACATAACACTGGGTATTTCAAGATACAGTTTATACCCTTTCCTAGTCCAGTAAATAGACATTTTTTACATTTAATAACCAGGATTTCAAGCAACAGCAATTCTCAATACAGCTATACAATTAACTTCCTTGGGCAAGGCATTTAACGCCTCTAACTTCAGCATACTCATTTCTAAAGTAAAGCTAGATCATTTCTTACACCACAAACACATTGGGAACCATAACTAACTTTCCATAAAAATACTGTAAGTTACAACTTTCTACATGTAATTATAATTTAAAAAAAAATAAAAATAATAACCTTCATTAACTAACTCCCCTGCTCTCTCAGTATCATTGATATGTAGCACATGTTTTTTTCCTAGGTTGTGGCTTTATGTCAAGGACCCACCACTACAGGTGGAGAATATGCGTACTTACATCCCGGTTAAAAGTTAGATTCTGAATGGTGGTATTACTTCTCTGCTCTTCCAGAAAATGAGTGGTGATCCCTGCACCAGTGTATTTATAATGAAACACAGTCAATATATACACCCAAAATTCTGGGAACAGGTTTTGTGTATCTGACTTTTATCTGACTTTCCCTCCCTGTTCCCCAACACCAGGACTCAGCTTCCTCAGGCATTTTCCACCTGCTGCCACCTTGATTTCCTACTCATCTACTGTCATAACTCTACATACTGAATAGCAGCAGCTAATAAAACTATCCTTATGCTATTATGGCTTTTCATAAAGCTACTCCATTCTGTACTTTTGTTGTTGCCTTCCTTCTGCTGTAGCTCTGTGTACACTCAGCATTCTGAAGAACAAGTGTCCCTTGTGATTGTGTGAAATAGCATTTAATGCCTTCGCAAAACTAGTATTATTTCTAAAAAGTTTTCATTTCTCAAGCATGCTGAAATTCATTTCAGTATTTTGTGTCATTTCTCTGTGTAAATAAATAACTGTTTCCATCATGGAAACCACTATGACAAGCTACTGATAGTTATGAGGATGTAGCAACACTCATAGAACAAAAAAAAAAAGTGACATGTGAACAGCAAAGAAAATTCATTTCAGCTTTAGGTGAACTTGGAAGCAGACCCCAGCACCAGAATGAAGATGATACCTTTACATGTAACTCAGGAACACTAAAGTATGACTCTTACATAAAAGGATGTCAGTATTCCCATATCCAGCACAGACCCCCAGCAGATTTCAGCCCACTTCAAGTCATTTCTTGAACGAGTTCAAACAGTTGTTCAATGATATCTTCATGAGATCAGCTGCTATGACAGCAGCACAGCTGGCTTTCTGGTGAGGCTGGCTGGCTTTAAGTGGAAACTGTTTGTGTCTGCCAAATGGTGGCCAGACACCAGAGCAGACTTAACCAATTAGTGGAATACCCCATCCGATGGCTGGATGCCATTTTTCTGTGTGTGCGCGCACATGCTCCACCTGCATGCTACCACATCTGAAGGCTGTGGTGGTGCCCATTTGGGCAGCAGGCAGCCTGTCCTCCCAGGTGAGCCAGAAGAGAGTCAGTCTCCTCCTTGCTGGGCCAGCAGAAGCTGTTTAAGTTTCCCACAGCTGAAAGTTGCTGTCTGCATGTTCTGTGTAAGGAGCCAGAGCAGCTCTCTTGCTGCACACCAGTGAGCTGTGAAGCACAGGTGATTAGTTTCAGATGCTGCTTCAGTGCCTTACCTTCTGCAGAAAGTGTGCAGAAGTCACTCCTTTCAGTTTCACAGGATTCCTCAGAAATGGAAAACACAAAAAATCAGAGTGTATTGGTGATCCCTCCCTCGACATCAGGCAAGCTGCAGTCACAGCTAAGATATCTATGGAAAGAGCTCTCCATGATCCAAAGGGATCACTTACTAAGGACCTTACAGCTGATTCATTATGGACCAGCACCTCATATTAAGTTCCCGTCCACTGCCACAGCAATACTACAATCCCAAACACACTCTAACAGGGACCTTGCCTTGGACAGGTAAGACACAAGTGCCTTGTGACAGGAACCAGAAGAAAAGGATAGCTGTTTCAAAATTCACTATCTGGCTATTTATGCCTCCAAATTTTCTCCCTAAGTTTTTGACCAAATGTACCAAACCAGTCTTCCAAAACTTCTTAAAAGTTTGTTTCTCTTAGAAATGTGATTACAGGAAAGCCATTTTTTTCACTGCTTCTGAATTATAATAAAAACAGGTCATGTAGCTGCATCTACCTGATAATTTAGAGTCCTATATTCACTAGTGAATTCAAGACATTTTACTCTTAGCATCAGTGATCACTATCAGTATATAATCTTGGTAGGACTTGCTGTCTACATTTTGCATATTCAGAGGTGGGGCAGAATCCAGTTTTAATTGTTCATTAAAAAAACAGAGGGATAGAGAAGCTGAGCCTGCAGTCTTGAGACATCAGAAAATACAATTTTTTTAGAGGCTGAAAAAATTCCAGTGTAAAAAAAATTGAGCTCATGGAAAGGTAATTGTGCAAATATACAGGCCCTGTGTAACAAGCATTTACAAGCTCCTCCAAGGATTTCAGTCAGACTCCAAGATTTTCAGTCAGTGTTGGCTCATCTTCACCATCCTTGTCATTTTTTTTCTGTATTCATGCTTCTATTGTATATATGCAGTTATGAGGACTGCAGTAACTACCAGCACGTTTCCAAGTGCAGCTGGTCAGCAGTGAGCTATTCCTCAGCTGCCAGCCCTTTCTATCTAAGGAGAGTGGCCAGGTCTCTGTGAGCCCTTGGTCCTCATCCACTGTTCTGTGTAAGCCTGCAGCTCCTAAACTTGAGGGCAGAGTGTTAGCTCCAGCTCTCATGCTGGGCTTTTTAAGGAAAGGGAATGGCTAAGAGTGGAAAAGGTTTCTTTTATGTTGGAGGAATGGTTATATCTGCTGGTATTCCCTGTAGCATGAGAAGAGTAATTAGTTTTTTTTGTTCAGACTCCACTTTAAAAATAAACAGTAATGCAACCAGAATCTTGGGCATCTTTTTATGTTTTTACCAATCTAAATAAACAAATAATTTTGATTCACATAGTACTGTTAGGTAGTAACTTAATTAAGCAGTCAAAATTAGAGTAGGTTAAAAATCATCTTCTAGAGTTCACACAGAATTCTGCCTTTACAAAAGGCCTTTTATTTAAGAACTTGACAATGCTTGTCAAAGACAACAGACTCTGAAAGCCTCACAAGGTATACAGGCACTATTTTCCCTTTTGTAACTGAGACTATTGAAAAATAAATTAATTTGACCAAAGCAATGTAAGGAAATGGTGCAGACACAAAACCAGAACAGTCACTCCTCATCAGTGTCCTGCTTCCCTCCGTATAGCCTTCCTCTTCCTGTCTCATCTGAATATTCATATTAATACAGTTACACTGTTTGCATGTGACTTTTTCCCTAAGACACATTATTCAAATTTGGACACTGAAATTACTTCATACTAAATATGAAATTTGGGGTGAAACATTACAGGTTGGGTGGTGAATGGATTGAAAGCAGCTCTGAGGAAAAGGACTTGGGGTATTGATTGATAAGAAGCTCAACATGAACCAGCAATGTGAGCTCACAGCCCAGAAAGCCAACCATGTCCTGAGCTACATCAAAAGAAGCGTGGCCAGCAGGTCAAGGGAGGTGATTCTGCCCCTTTGCTCTCATGAGGCCCTACTTGCACTACTGAGTCCAGGTCTAGAGCCCTCAACACAAGAAGAACATGGACTTCTTGGACTGAGTCCAGAGAAAGGTCACAAAGATGATCAGAGGCCTGGAGCACCTCTCCTGTGAAGACAGGCTGAGAGAGTTTGGGCTGTTCAGCCTGGAGAAGAGAAGGCTCCAGGGAGACCTTATAGCACCTTCCAGTACCTGAAGGGGCTACAGGAAAGATGGGGAGGGGCTTTTTACAAGGGCCTGTAGTGATAGGGCAAGGGGTGAGGGCTTGAAACTGAAAGAGGAGAGATTTAGATTACATATTAGGAGGACATTATTTACTGTGAGGGTGGTGAAACATTGGCAGACATTGCCCAGGGAAGTTGTGGATGCCACATCCCTGGAAGCATTCAAGCCTAGGTTGGATGGGGCTTTGAGCAACCTGGTCTAGTGGGAGGTGTCCCCATGCATGCAGAGGGATTGGAATCTTTAAGATCCCTTCCAACCAAAACCATTCTATGATTCTATGATTTTAAAATTCTGATAAAACAGTGTCTCTGCTCTCTGAAAGTTAAGGCTGAAAAGTGCCATTAGGTCATTTTTGTAGATCACTTAGTGATCTACATTGACTCTTGGTTTTCCCCAAAATCCTGTAGAAAGAGCTAATGAGATCTCCTGAAACTACAAAGTTAAGTAGCCTTGTTCATCTCCACCTGTTATACAGGGAAAAAAAAAATTATCAGTAACATAAATATTCCAGTTAATGCACAGCAGTAACTCTGCCCAGCTGGAAGGTTACCTTCCATTCATTTTCAGATTAAGACTGCCTTCTTCACACACTCACGTACACCAAGTCTTCACCTTTGTTTTTAGGAGCACTTCTGGATAAACTGGAGCCAAACCACATTGTGAAGGCCCGAGCACAGTGAAGCAAGCAAGCACCAGTCTCTTTCCAGATTTAAAAGGACAGCAAAGGAAGACAGGCAGACCTTACCAAGAGGTCTGCAAGAGCTGGTGCAGGAGCAGGAGGGAGTAATAAGTCCTTTCACCCGTCCCTCACTGCTGCTACCAAACCCACATGATAAGCAAGGCAAGGCCATGCTCCTGTTCTTCCACTCACATAAAGGAACATCTGGCTCCACCATAGTATTTTTGTCAGGGTGCCAATACTGCCATTTATGGCTCTGTGCAATTCCTTCTCAGGTAATGGGATCACACTAAACTCAAAACCCAGCACAGGCTAATAGGCAAGAAAAGGCACTAAAACCAGTTCTTCACCGTGTTTGCTTAAGAATGACACAGAGGCAACTTAAAGCCCAAATGTAATTTTAATAAATCTCACCCACATCTCAACACCTTCCCTCCGTCTTCTCTGTAGCAGCCAGGGTTCTCCCCAGACAAAGCATGGCCTTGTTAGAGCAGCTCCCCTTTTTCCTTTGTGCAGCCAGAACAGGATCCAGCTTCCACCGCAAACACTCTACAAAAGATGGGCTGGATGCCTTCTGATGCAAAAACATTGCCAAGTCCACCCTCCTACTGATGCCTCACAGGATGAAAGCTCCAAGCATGAAACACGCCGGCTTCTCAAAGAGGCAAGACGGGATGGACCACGTGCATCTTGGTAAGTTGTCTTTGAATGAATGAACACTTGCGTCAGCAAGATAGGGGAGGAATCTTCATGTAGTTGCTAGTCTAGGCCTAAACCAAAAACACCCCCTTTCCTCCTCCCTCCCGCAGCAATGTCTGGTGATTTTCAAAATCCAAAGCCTCATCTAAAATGTTCGCTAATTACCCCAAATTTTACAACAGGCCAAACCCAGACCTTGGATCCCAAATAACCTCAAACTTGGGTTGGCTCATACGCTGGATCCAGTGTCCGCAGTGTGGGCTAAGGCAAAGCTAAACAGAGAAGGAAAAAAATCAGCCTTGCTCCATGGATCTTTAATATAGGGCCACCTCTGATACACTTTCAAAAAATATAATGAGACCACTATAATATCTGTTCAAGCCAAAATTCTTGGCTCCTAAAACCAGCTTTATATGGAATGCAATACAGAAACACCCAGGAGACGCTATAAGAACTTTGACAAGGCTAATATTAAGCTAGAACAAAACAGAACTACTGGCACCAGCTCCACTCTGCTCTTAAGTAAACTTGTCCCATTAAAAAGTAGCCTCTAAGATATTTTCCCTCTGAAGTGTATAGTAGCTTATAAAAAGCAGGAAGGGTTGCCAAGTCGTAGATGTGTTCAAGTACTCCTTACCCTCATTAAAGAACATTCCCTGGCAAGCCAGCAGCTTTGAGTGCTCCAGTGAAACAGATTTTATAAGGGGGGTGTTTACAGTGGTGTGTGATGTAGCTGGAAATCACAGTGCACCTTAGTAGCCCTGTACTAGATACAGCTCTGTTTGGAGCCTTATCACCCAGGGCACAGAATACAACAGGCAGGGTGATCCCACAAGGTTACAAAAAAATGAGCCTTAAGAAAACAAACTGCAAGCCCCTCTGCTCCATAGGAAGAAAAGCGTCCAGAGATGCCAGTGCCCAAATACGAATTAGGTAGTAAATACCACTGAGGATCTAGATCTCACTTCCACCAGAGATGTCTTCACAGTAAGCACGTACGCAATTTAGTTTCTTAATGTACCCACTTCCACAGCAGTTGGGACTTAAATTCTTTTGTGGATCTGGACCTTAATGCCACCCCCCACCTTATTCAGGTAAAGGCTATTTTCTCACCTCAGTCAGCACATCTTTTGCCTGGGGATGTTACCAGCCCTGTAAGAGAAATCAACAAATGATCAAACATGGAAGGTTTCTTCATCCTTCACACCAATGAAGAACGGGGAAAGAGAAGATCCACACTTTCTCTCTGACAGTATGAGAGCTGGGGATCAAAAAACATGCATTCACTTGAGTTTCTCATTTTTCCTCCTTCTTACTAACCAGACCCTGTTTTCCAAAGGATTTTCAGTTTCAGTTGAAGAAGGATCCCAATTTCTGTGCCATTTCTAATAGCATTTAAGCAAACTGTTAGTTACCCAAATCTTTCACTCTGCAGACACAAATACAATTTATCACCTGTTTATAAACACATGCTAGCTACCCGTTCCTACAAAGCTGACCCCTGTCAAGATTTAGGGAGTCCAGCAATGCACAATTTATACATTTAGTGATCTTACAGAATAATTGATATTGAGCAAAGAGGATGTAGAACCTGCCACACACGTAATTGCGTCACCTACCCTCTCCCAGAGCAGCAACAATATTGCACACCCTCAGCCAAGCTGACATACCCAGAGAAAGATGACAGCCTGTGCAAAATGACATCTGGGAATTTTGAGGATAAAAATATTCCCACAGTGTAGCAAATAAGTGGAATTTAAAAACAGCAGAGCCTCACATACTCTGGGTATTCACTGAGATAAAGGAAAGACCAGAGAAGCAGATAGGCAGGCTGTCACAGCATCTTGATAGCTGCAGGAGCAGTCAGAGAGAAAGCACATGAGAAATTCTGGTCCCCAGGGAAAAAACATGGAAAGAAAAGTCATGGCCAGGCACCTTTCTGTAGAACATTGACTCAAGTTTCAAGGATGCTCAGAAGTGATGATGAAACAGACATAAGGGAACATGTACAGAGAATGATTTTTTTTCAGCTGTCTTGTCCTAATCTGTGTATTTCTCATGGCAGGTAAAGTAAAAAGATCTTGCTTCTGGAATTCTTCCAAAGACTGAATGTTAGACTTCATAATTTGTTTCAATTGGCTCAATGTCCAAATGGAGGCACGTGACAAATGGTGTCCCTCAGGGGTCAGTACTGGGACCAGTGCTGTTAAATATCTTTGTTGGAGACATGCACAGTGGGATTGAGTGTATCCTCAGCAAGTTCGCTGACAATACCAAGCTGTGTGATGTGGTTGACACCCAAGATGGAAGGGACACCATTCAGAGGGACCTTGACAGGCTGGAGAAGTGGGCCAGTGCCAACCTCATGAAGTTCAACAAGGCCAAGTGCAGGGCCCTGCACCTGGGTTGGCACAACCCCAGGCACAAATACAGGGTGAGGGGAGAATGGCTGGAGAGCAGTCCTGAGGAGAAGGACTTGGGGATGGCAGTAGATGAGAAGCTCAACATGAGCAGCCAGTGTGTGCTGGAGCCCAGAGAGCAACTGCATCCTGGGCTGCATCAAAAGAAGTGTGGCCAGCAGGGCCAGGGAGGTGATT
Source organism: Chaetura pelagica (assembly GCF_000747805.2). Classification (NCBI taxonomy): domain Eukaryota; kingdom Metazoa; phylum Chordata; class Aves; order Apodiformes; family Apodidae; genus Chaetura; species Chaetura pelagica. The sequence continues at coordinate 3,179,265 of NW_009970725.1, forward strand.
CTGCCCCTCTGCTCTGGTCAGACCCTACCTGGAATACTGTGTACAGTTCTGGTGACCTCAGCACAAGAAGGACACGGAGCTGTTGGAGAGGGTCCAGAGAAGGGCCACAAAGATGATTAAAGGCCTGGAGAAGCTCTGCTGTGAAGACAGGCTGAGAAAGTTGGGGCTGTTTAACCTGGAGAAGGCTCCAGGAAGACCTTATAGCACCTTCCAGTACTTGAAGGGGCTACAGGAAAGCTGGGGAGGGGCGTTTCATCAGAGAAGATAGTGATAGGACAATGGGTAATGATTTCAAACTGAGAGAGGGGAGATTTATGTTAGATATTAGGAATAAATTATTCATTGTAAGGGTGGTGAGGAACTGGAATGGGTTGCCCGGGGAGGTTGTTGATGCCCCATCCCTGGAGGTTTTTAAGGCCAGGTTGGATGACGTTTTGTGCAACCTGATCTAGTGGTAGGGTTCCCTGCTCATGGCAGAAGGGTTGAACTTGATGATCTTTAAGGTCCCTTCCAACCTTAATGATTCTATGAATTAAGACATCTTTCACTTGAAGAGGCAGATTATAAATGCAGAGTTTCCTAGTACCCATATTCAGGGTTTGGGATGCCTAAGCTATAAGACAGATCTAGGGATCAGTACAAATTCTGAAGATCTAAGGTGGCTGAATGGTGAACCTACATTTGTTTGAGGGGATAAAAAGATAAGAGAGCATCCAAGAAATATGCTGGAAGGACCAAGAAATGGGCCAGTGCCATAGAATCATAGAGCCATAGAATGGCTTTGGTTGGAAGGAACCTTTGATGGTCATCTAGTTCCAACACCCCTTGCCATGGGCAGGGACACTTTTCACTAGACCAGCTTGCTCAAAGCCCCAGCCAACCCAGAGTCCTCCCTGACCTCTTCCAGGAAAAAGACATCCACAACCTCTCTGGGAAACCTGTTCCAGTGTCTCACCACCCTCATCATAATAAACGTCTTCCTTATGTCCAATCTAAACCTATCCTCTTTTAGTTTTAAACTGTTGCCCCTTGTCCTATCACTACAGGCTCTGGTAAAAACCTCTCTTTCCTATAAGCCTCCTTTAAGTATTGAAAATCTGCAACCAGGGCTCCCTGAAGCCTTCTCTTCTCCAGGCAGAACAACCTCAACTCTCTTGGCCTTTCTTCACAGGAGAGGTGTTCCATCCCTCTGATCATTTTAATGGCCATCTTCTGGACCAGCTCGTACAGATTCATGTTCTTCCTGTGTTGGGGACTCCAGATCTGGATGCAGTACTGCAGGTTAGGTCTCAAAGGAGCAGAATAAAGGGAATTACCTTCCTTGACGTGCTGGACATGCTTCTCTTTATACAGCTGCAAGTGCACATTGTTAGCTCATATCTAATTTTTCATCTGCCAGTATCTCTAAGTCCACAGGGCTGGTCTCAATCTATTAATTATTCTGTCTGTACTGATACTGTTGATTGCCCTGAAGTGCAGGACCTTGTTGAGCTTCCTGAAGTTCACAATGTCCTGCTGCTTAAGCCTGTCAAGATCCCACTGGATGGCATCCTTTCCCCCAAGCATATCAACTGCACCACTCTGCTTTGTATCATTCAGAAACTAGCTGAAGGTAGAATCCCACTGTCTATGTAATTAATAAAGATGTTGAACAATATTTGTCCAAATATAGAACCCTTAGAAACACCACTTGTTACTGATCTCCATTTGGACACTGAGCCATTGATTGCAGCTCTTTGGACATGACCATCAAGACAATTCCTTATTTCATCCATCAAAAACATGTTGCTCCAACTTAGCTTAAAGGATGTTATATGGGACTGTATCAAAGGCCTTCCAGAAGTTCAAGCAGATGCCAACCATAGGTCTTCCCTTGTCTACTGGTGTAGTCACTACCATAGAAGGCCACTAGACTGGTCAGGCATGAATTGCACTTTGTGAAGCCATATTGACTGTCTGGAATCACCTCCCTGTCTTCTAAATGCCTTGAAACGGCTTCCAGCAGGATCTGTTCCATGATCTTAACAAGCACAAAGGTGAGGCCAACTGGTTGATAGTCCCCGGGGTCCTCCTTTTCATCCCTTTAAAAAATTGTGATGTTTCCTTGTTTCCAGTCAGTGAGGACTTCCTGACTGCCAGGACTTTTCAAATATGATGGAGAGTGGATTAGCAACTGTATCTGCCAGTTCAGATGTGTATCAGTCCATTCAGACTATGTCTAAGAGGATTTAGACTAAAACTTGGCAGCCTGTAAAATGTCAAGCTATAAAATCTTTACCAAGCTGTGATACTATGTATTTTGCTTTAGAATATCAGTATATTCTGTGACTCAATTATCCAGAAACTTTCTTTAATGTTCCTGGATAGGAAAGGGAAAGGAGTGGGAGGGAAATGAAATTTTATATGTGTATATATATATATATATATATTTGTCCTTCAAGTGAATAAGACCTCACTCTGAACCAGGAAAGCAGCAATAATTCTTTCTATCGACTTGTCATCTAACTGGAATACCATGGGAAACTTTACGACTTCTTCCCCTCTGTTTTATCTGCCATGGTACATATAGAAGTCATCCATAATGTCACAGATTGTTTTTATTTCCTCCTACCACATTGCTGGCTCTTTTTCCTCTCACGTCAAATGCAGTTAGATTATTCCCAGCATCCAATGTGCCTGCTAAAAACTTTCAGATATGGATACATTTGGAAAAAAGTTATAAAGTGTGGACAGAACAAGTCGCTGATATTTTATTCTTCTAAAGGGTTATTTGAAACCAAGAGATTGTCCAGTAGACCTCAATCCTGGGAGAAATGACAGCTACAGTGTCCTGCAAATAGCCTTGGGTGAAGATACATACTACCCTAATATGCTGTAAGGAAAACAAAAAATCTTTCCATGGTAAATAAACACATACATTCATTTTTCTGTCTATTTCTTCACCACAGTACCTAATCCATTCCTAAAGAATATCTTAAAGAATCAGCATTTCTGCTAATTATTTTATAGAAAGCAATACAGAGTTCTCACTACCAACAGAAATATTTAGACCCAGCACCTACATTTAGGAGGGAAAATGTATCTTATTACTGGTTATAAATGCCCACAAACAGTCTAAAGTTTTGGATACTGATTCACACAGTGGAAGATACACAGGACAGTTTGGATTAACATAAGTTCAAAAATACAAAGTTTTTCTAAGCTATTCATTTAGTCTATAGTCAGTGGAGGCACTTCCAGAAGACAATTCATCCTACCTGCCCTAAATTGCTATCCTTGAGTAGCAGAAAATGCTATCTGGAAATGTAAATGTCCAAACCAGTCATCCAGAAGTCCAGTAAAGCCAACTCCACCATAAGGGATGCTAAGATACTGTGTTGCTCCTCTCACAACTGTCTGTGAAAACCTCTACTAGGTTCTCCATTGGACTAACCGAACCATTAATAAACAACACATATCTGGTCATTATAGAGCACTTAGTGCTCTCAGGACTCTGGTGACAGTAGTAATTCAGATGCAACCATAAACTCAAAGAGAAATAGAGTCTCTTTTGTTCTCTTTATACAGCACATTGCACCATGGGGATGTTGTTGAGGATCAGAGCTTCCTTTTACTCTTTTGTTCCTCCAAGCTCCAGGTCTGAGAAACCACACAGTCTCCATGCAGAATGTGGCACAGAAAACTTACAGATCAGCACCACAGGAGACCTCACCATTTTCTCCTGTGACAAACAAAAGGCTCCACATCCAGGTAGGGAATGCATTCCAGCTTCAGGAGGTAACTGTACAGGGATGCTCTGAACAAGTCACCAACCATCTTGGCCACCATGACAGCAGCATTATCAGTAGCAAAGAGTGGACATCATTCATAATCTATACCTAAGGAGAAAAGAGAACAAAGGACTTGCCATTTTTCCATGCATCTCGAGACAATAGCAAAGGTCCAGGCAACAGACTACCTACCTCTTTCATGAGTGAACAGGATGCAGTCCAGTCTGCTAAAAGCAGAAGGGTGCTCCCCCTCCTTTCCCAGGGATAGGTAATCAATCAACACTTCCACCAAAGAGGCTTGGCTGATGCAGTGACAGCTCCCCCTCCCGTTCCTATCAGCTTGAAGCACTGCACTTAAAACTCACATCTGATTCCTATATTTCAGGTGGCTTGTGATAATTTTGAAGTATCAGAGGAGAGTAAGTAGAGATGGAGTAGCCAGATTGCTTAAAATAGCTTGGCATTGCGACAAGCACTAAAAAACGCTAACAAATCCTAATGCTTTTTCTTTCTTGCTGAGACCAGGAGATAAAAAATCGTTTTCCCATACTGCTGCTTCCTGACAGAACAAGCTCCTTGTACAAACATTGTCTTGAAGGATGCCAGAAAAGGGAACAAGAAGCTTTCAACAGAAGTTCCTCTCAGGAGATCCAGCAGCAGGAACAGCACAGCGCGGCGGTACGAGGCCGGATGCCGGCATTCCCTGGTCCCATGATCACAAATCTATGGAAGTTGCACTTCTGTGCTGGTTGTAGAGAAGCCAGATGTACACACAGGTGACGCTATCTCACCTAAAACATCTTACCTAAGCATATTTGCATTTTCACCCTAGGTGGTGAGAGTACGCTCAGATGAGTGGCAAAGTATGTAGCATGTTGTACTACTTTATCCCTCCTCAGTTACTTGTTTTTTGCCCCCCATTTGGACACAGCCACCATAACAGCATGGTTAGCTCCCTGCAGCTCAAAGGTAGACTGAGTTCACTTGATCTGCTACTGCAAATGACCAACAGCTCTGGTGGCAGTGACTTAATGAAGTACAGCAATACAACTGCCTTTTAATAAAGGATTCAGAGTGAATTCTTGCACAAATAAAGAGTAATGTGAATGCAGTTAATACTGTTTATGCCCAACTCACAACAAAGGCAAATATTTTTCATGGTGAAAATGACTGCATGGAAATATTCTCTTTATCCTACCTTAATATGATTTTTTAGTAAAAAACCATGTTCTCCTTCCACTATTTCCCTACCATTCCATCCTAGTAAAAAGATATATTCATTAGCAGTTATCCTGGGATTAAATATTCAAAGTTTCCTCATCACACTAAGAGGCTTTTGCTCAGAAACTTCTCTCCAATTCAGACGAAGTGAATTGCAGCACACTGCCATTTAATAGACCTCATTAGCTAGAGATTCTTAAGTACTCCAAGAATCTACATTCAAAGAATGCCAACAAACACACTTTTGCCTGATAAGCTGTAGCAAATTTATCCAGGCTTATGAATTCACTCTTTTTCTGTCTCTCTGCTGGGTTTGGAAAGATAACATCCAGGATGATTTACAGTATACCCCATCAAAGGACTCATATGGCATGGTCAGCTGTATATGACAGGGTCGTGCAACTGTCCTTTCTGCTTGAACATAGCCAGGGATTTCTAATAACACCACAGCATTCTTTGCATGTCTCTTTAAACCTAGTATTCAACTGTTTTATTTAAAAACACCAGGAACATGTCAGTTGAAAGGAAAACAGCAACTGTGGGATTTTAAGAATTGCTTCATCATATCTGCCACAACTCATTCACACAGATGGAGAATCCTTTATTGTGGATTCCTTTTAAGGTTGTTTTTTTTAAAGTATTTTGCTATGGGGAACTCTTCTGGAATAAAACAGGCATTAAAAATTAATATAAAAACACTCCAAAAAGCTATAAAAGCACTCTAAAATTCTAAATTTTAAAAGTCTTGAAACTTCAGCTCTAAAACACACTCTCAAGTGAATGCTTTAACCTATACAGAATATCTCCAGAACAGCAAGAACCAAAGCCTGGCTTTCCAGACTCCCCTCCTTGTTTTTTCATCCCATTTTATCCCTTCCTCTTACCCTCCCATCCTCTAAAGGGAACAGTCAAGCTGGCCGGGCTCTGGCCCTCATCCTTTATTGTCGCAAGCATTCAGCAGCATTTTACATCTGCTATTGAGAAACTCTGAGGCTTGTGCTGATTTTTCCCAGCCCTGCAGCCCTCCTGCATGCTGGGATCTGGGGGGCGGATGGCTCCTCTCTCCAACAGCGCAAAGAACACTCAGAGCAAGTGCCTCTGGGTTCAGCATCGGGCTTTACTTCCTCCAAGAGCTAACGCCTGCTGAGCAGAGATGCTCTTCATCCTTGGCAGGCTTGTATGGGTGAGGTCATTACAGGCAGACATGTTTAAAAGCATTCTGAGCTGTATCTTTTGTATGTAAGCAAATTTAAACTTTTGGCCAAAATATAGAGCTGTTCTGGACGCTCACTATGGATTGAAACCGGAGAGGCAATTGTTGTGGTATGAAATTTTCCTGGAAATAGGCAATACATAAGCAAATTTGCAGATTACTTGGAAAACACTGATGCATTTGAAGCATGAGCATGAAAACCAGGAAAAATCATTTAAAGAAAACTTTGTGTGAAAATTTAAACTATGATGAGAGCTTTAGAAAAGGTGAAGCTGTACACTAATTATAGATCAAGTTCTTTATGAAGCCCAGTCTAAAGCAAAAATGTTATTAAAAAATTGATTTGATTTCCCATCCAAGTATTTGAAGAGCCAGAGAAAACCTCATTTCCTTCTTACTGGGGGTTCTCAGGTTGTGGGAGAACATTTATTAGCTATAAAAGTATATCAAATACAAGAATAAACTCCAGAAATCAACTAAAAACGCTGAGGAAGGGAATTTCAACAAAGGAAGACTCACAAACAGAAGATGCAGTCACTCATGTAAGAAAAAGTATGCTGTGCTTAACATTGAAGAAAAGGAAGAATTCATCAAAGCCTGCAGCTAAAATCTAAGTCCATTAATGACAAGGATGACAGCAACGCAGCACCAAAGTTCTTAAGAGTATCTTGATAAAACTCAAGGAAGCACAAGTTAATCCAAGAACTGTGAGAGATTCAAGTCACCTTACATAAACACACGGACACAGACCTACACAGGCACGTATATGTGCCCTTCAACCAGGCTTTATTAGCATTCGCTGTTTAGAGAAGGGCCATCTGCTCCTTGCTGAGGGAGACAAAGTGCAGAGCCTCGGGACCCGGCTGGGCTGCCTGAGGAATCAGCACCCGCTGAACCCGGGTTTGAATTTGCTGATGAGCTGCTCTGCACCAATGCCCATTTGCCTACCCCCGGCGCTTGGGAAGTGAAAACCAGCACACCTCACCTTCAAAAGCAATCCTGCCCAACTCAGGCAAAAGCACTCTTAAAGCTAACCTGCACAAAAGCCCTCTTAGTAGGTAACGAGAAGAATCCACACAGGGAATCAGTGCCAAGTGACTAGCAGGCTGTAAATTCATGCTGGGCCTCCCTGCATGCTAATTCTCCCAGCAGACAGGCCCTTGTAATCCCAAAACAACAGTCAAGCAAGCCCAGTCACAACCCAGCACCCATTAGGAGCCCACGTGGTGCAGGGCTGAAAGGTCCAGCCTCTGCTTTAAAAATGCCTATCTGTTCAAACCAGTCCCTAAAGAATCTAGGAAAGGAACAAATTATGCATAGTATTACAGAGGGAGAGATAAAATAAAGGTGACAAAAGCAGAAAAAGGAAGGGGGGAAGTTGGGGGCAGCCACTAAACGCCTACAACTCTGCAGCCATTAAACGTCATATTTCATTTATTGATATTCATTCCAAGCCTTGCATATTAGGAGCTGCTCTTTAGGTTGTAATTTACTCTCTGTGTGTATTGCCAGATTTTATTTTTTCCTTTTGATCCTACGGGTGCAGCAGGCTGTGCCAAAAAATGTCTTTGCCTAGGGCACCCGTCTGTGCAGACCCAGCAGCGCTAATAGGCGCTGCAAGCGCTCGGCGCTGACACTTCATACATCAGCAGCCTAGTAAATTACACCTGTTTTGTTTTTTTTCAGTATTCTCTCTGTAAGCAAAACCTTGAAAAATGTCATTTACACACACAAACACAGAGAGACCACAATTAACTTGTTAGCACAGTTATTCAGACCTCCTTAAATATCCCCTGTGCCACCAGAGGCACTTTTCAACAACCCCCCCATGGTCCTGAGTTTCTCAGGCCTCCACATCATTATAATCTATTAGCCACCTTCATGTTAGCTCTGTTTTATTATATAACACATAATTATGCATTTCATTAACAGCATCACCAGGCATGGTACATCAAAGAGAGAAAGGCAGCTGCCCAGGAAATTCAGAAAGATGCAGTTTACTTAAAGGTCGCTGCTAAAACCCCTCCCCCGCTTTTCAATCAAATTGTGGTTAACGTATTTCAGAGAACAGAGTCCAAACAACCTCATTAGATGCAAGGCTGCTTATGCAGTGGCTATTCCCTGAACCCTTGATATTTCCAATAAAGTAAAAGAAAAGATTGTCAGCCAGCCACACAGTGCAAATCAGTTTTCTTTCTTCTACTGAAAACCCACTTAGCAAGAGATTTCTCTTGCAAGTTACAGCCTACAATGATAAATGCAGAAGAGAGTGGCTATAAAAAAAAATAAATTGTAGTCATATTCGTTTTTCAAGATTTTTTCAAATAGAAGAGCTGCCTGGCAAACTTAATCAAAAAAAGAGAAAACCTACTTCCTTCCCATGGTACCATCATCCTTGATAGAAGTTAACTCCCCAAAATAAATATTTTTGCCACTCTTCACAAGGTTACACAGGCTTAACTGAAAGGACTGGAATTTGGAAAATATTGGGGAAAAAACAAGCAGCTGCTGGAAAATGGTACAAGACAGGATGTCTGAGAGTGAGCTTTAAAAAGGGGTGGATGGGAAAGGACACGAAGTCTTGGTACTACTAGTGAAATCAAATAGTTTTGGAGTTGAGGCTGAAGCTGGCACAGAACACCAGCTCTGGGCACAGCTTCCCAGTTTCCATGCCACCCAATTTTGTGGAATTGTACACACTTCCCCAGGAAAGTACCTTTCATTTCTCTCACATAAAACCAGAATTTCTCCTATTTGAAATGTTTGCTACTATTGATTAAAGACACCAATAAAATATCATTCACAGTCAATAGAACATTTCTAAAGGATCAAGGGCCAGCAGAAAACTTTTGATCATTTTCTTCTTGGAGCAAATGCCAACAAGGTTGCAAGATGATCGCTTGGCGTGAAGAAAGGAAGGAGACAACAATTCCCTGTTCAAGCAGCTTTCTTGACAATAGGAGTTTATAGGAATAACATCTCCCAGGATTAAGTTATTCGTACTGTCACAGTCATTTCATAAATAATGCAAATTTGCATTTCAATTTCTTTGCTCTCTGGATTGTGATCTGCTGGCCCTTAGCAACCTCTGTGTTTAACATTTGAGTAACTTCCCACTTAATAATGTCCTGATAAAGCTATGAATTTAAATACTCTTAACTTGGTCCTCTATTTCATCTAGGATTATGCCAAAAGAGGCACCTTTTTCAAGTGTTGATTCCAGCTGAACGCTCCCTCCCTGAACTTCCATCAATCTCTCTCTTTAAAACTAAGTGAAAAATATTCCTTTCCTGTGAACTTCACCCTTAAAGAAATCCTTTCTTGTCCTAGGACTATATCCATTAACTCAACTGTCTTTACTGTATCTCCTTATCGCTTATCATCACCACTGCTGGAAATTTTTTGAGAAGTGGGATGCTGCAAAACAGTACACATAAATCTCCTAAAAAAACCACGATTGTCATGTCAGCCCTGAAAGTCATGCATTCAAGTTCCCTCACACTGCTGAAAATTATTATTTCTTGCAGCCTCAGGCACACCAAGCTGTGTATCACCTTCTACAAAGGGCGACACACCCCGCGTAGGTTCACTGTGAGGACTTCCTGCCAAACCCCAGTGCCAGGAGGATTGCACAATTAGTGGGATTCTTCCTCTTTCAGAACTCAACCCCATTGACTATGCCAGGCCATTACGATGAGCAGGCAGCCTCTAGCACCCTGAAGTTTAATTACTGCCAAGACAGAGCATGAAATAATACCTTAGCACAGGGCGCAAACTTCTTCTCTTTAAGCAAAGTAGTTCTACTTAATCACACTCGTGCACTGCTTCTTAATTTACCTTAATTCATAATTTTCAGTGAGATCTCATCCCACTTTTCTCTGAGGTGGATTTAAGTATTCTGTGAGTTTTTCTGAAGCCAACAAGCTTGCTTTTTTTTTTTTTTTTTTTTTGTGATTTCCTTGTTAAGAGAGGGAATAATTTTTTCTAGTTCCAAGATCTACTACAGCAGCAGGAGATTACTAAAGAGAACTTAGAAATATCCAGCACAGCTAAGTAATCCCTGGAAACATACCAAAATCCTTTGAGCCTCAGTCCTTGGGAACTTGGATGGAAGGTGCTATGCAAATGTTTGATTTCTTGTTTCAATCCCCCAAGGCCTACAAATACACCTGTTTTGACAGGTTGTGGCAATGGATGCAAGCGATATCGGAAACAGTATAGATGACAGCAGCACCTCATGCCAGGATCCCCTGGAAAGATATCCATCAGTTATTTTTTCATAATCTGGCTCTTTATCTTACGTACCTAGTAGACACCAAACCCTGAAAGGAGGTTTCAAACCTGTCTAAACCTGTGTATCAGGAAGGTAACACTGATGCATGTCGTGTCAAGTGAATCTTCTATTAATAAAAACAGCAGCATGGTGTATGTGCATTGCTGAGTATGCCTAAACATTCAGCAGGCTCACATATTAAATATTTTCAAAACAAGCACTGTACTGTATTACAACTCAGCTAAGCAACCTTTTACTTTTTTAACCCATGGTACTGCAGAATTCTTTAAATTATTCCATCTGTGCTTGTAGCCCAGAAAGCCAACCATGTCCTGAGCTACATCAAAAGAAGCATGGCCAGCAGGTCAAGGGAGGTGATTCTGCCCCTTTGCTCTCATGAGGCCCTACTTGCACTACTGAGTCCAGGTCTAGAGCCCTCAACACAAGAAGAACATGGACTTCTTGGACTGAGTCCAGAGAAAGGTCACAAAGATGATCAGAGGCCTGGAGCACCTCTTCTGTGAAGACAGGCTGAGAGAGGTTGGGCTGTTCAGCCTGGAGAAGAGAAGGCTCCAGGGAGACCTTATAGGGGCCTTCCAGTGAGTGAAGGGGCTATAGGAAAGCTGGGGAAGGACTTTTTACAAGGGCATGTAGTGATAGGACAAGGGGTGAGGGCTTGAAACTGAAAGGGGAGAGATTTAGATTAGACATTAGGAAGACATTATTTACTGTGAGGGTGGTGAGACATTGGTAGAGTTGCCCAGGAAGGTTGTGGATGCCTCATCCTTGGAAGCATTCAGGAGCATTTTTGTTAAGTAAAATAAACAATTGCAATTAATCTGTCATATTTAACTGATGCTAAAACCAACATCTCCACAATTCTTATGGCCTCATTTCCTGAGGTCTAAAAAGGGCTAGAGAACAAGAATCATGAGACTACAGGCAGCTGTAGACTGGACAATGGTTTTACTGAGGCTGTTTGATAAACACCACGCACTGCTGCAAACTTCCATTCAGCTTTACCCTCCATAGGAGATTGCACCTTAAATACCAGAACAGAAAACTTACAAAAGCTTGTTATTCTCAAAACAAACACTGACCCTCCAGTTTCTTAAAGAGGTGCATTACAAAATTTAAGATCCCAAAACTGTCCTCCATTCCCTTTTCTGTGAGAGCACAGTTTTGCTGATTTAATTTACAGATGAGCTACTGAAAAAAAAACCCTACATGGTGCTCTTCCTCTAGTTGGAGTAAATTCAGAAAATAGTAAGAGTTAATGCACTGAACAGGCTGTTGATTGTGCATTGTTACTTGAATTATTTTGGGACTTGTCACCGTTTGACTTGGCTTCATCCTGGCTCAAACCAGGACAGGATTAATTTGAATAAGACTAGGATCAGTACAACATTATTATACATCTCCCTATCTTTCTAAAAAGGTAATGTCACTTTCAATCAGGTTCCATTCAATCTATCATTCAAAAGGAGAGAAGAATTTGAATTTGACTGTTGAGTGGGCACCTCAGCTTCCTACCCTTCTGGTAGGGACTCCATAGTATGTGCCTTTTTAACCAGCAATG
>NW_009970725.1:3191361-3245896 GCF_000747805.2 Chaetura pelagica
AGGGTCAAATCTTTCTTTCATCTACACTAGCGTGGCATGACAGAGGCTGATATGACCTGCTGTTTCCCAGAGTCTTTACTACTTTCTCACACAGGAATATCTCTCCTGACAGGCAGCTGTGTGCTCCTTATCATTTTCTCTCCAGTGCACTGAGCTGTTTCCCCGGGAGCCCCATGTCCCTTACATGCTCTTCCATCTTGAGCAAGTCAGAGGAAGGCATGACCAGAGGTCTCCCAAGGTCTGTGCAGCTGAAGCACACCATAAGCGTGTATTAACTTTTTGCACTCAGTTCTGTTCTTTCTCTTTGCTTGTTCCCTCCCAAGTATTGCATACAGGCTGCTAAGCAAGGAGGGGAAAAGGGAGAAGTATGACTTGAGCCTTCAAAATAAACTCTGTTTTCTTTGAACAAGGGTCAGGCTGAGGAAGAGTGCGAGATGAGAGCAGTATAACTAGAGTAACCTGAGGGAGGTCATTCTGCAGGCTACAGGATCTGAAGCACCAGACAGCTCCATGCCAGCTATCTCCACAGCTTTGCAACTTCTTCCATTCTGAAACCAGGCCCTGTTGTTTCAGAAGTTGCATCAGCAAGTGCAGAAGTCACCTGCTGCTGAATAACTCACATGTGGACAACCTGGGTGACCACTGCCAGTTTGGGGTGAGTTGTTTTCTTCCAGAGATGCAAGAAATCAGTCCAGGCCTGGCTCTGCAATGGCCTGAGATAGAGCCATCAGGCACTCTGAAATTTTTCTATCATCACTCTTTCATATTTCATAATAAGAGAAAAGCCATCATTAGGACACTGGCTAGCATTTATGTTCCCTTTTCTGTAATGCTGCTACTTTTCCACGTGCTTTCACAGCATCTCCTCAGTGCTGCCTCCCTTCAGCCTTGCCCACATCAGCAGCACACTGTTCACCAGCACTCACCACCACCCTGTGCATGTCCTGGGCCTGATCTTATTCCTCTTCTAAAAAACAGGGGAAATGTTGAAACTGCAGCAACAAAACATGTTGTTCTGCCCATCTTGGGCAGAGGGGAGACAGTGTTCCTCCTTAGGGATTTGCCTCTCTCAGGACTTACAGTAGGAGCCTCCTTCCCACCAACAGCCTATCTTCAGCCCAGCAGCTGCTGGGTTGTGTAACCACTTGCTCCTGTTTCAGCTGGGTCCAATAATCAAATAGGGATTTTTGGCCCTGAGCCCCCATTCATTAGAGCACCCGGTTACATGGGGTTTTTAATTCAAGACGATAATAAACCCCTCAGGCTGAAAAGAAAAAAAAAAAGAGAGATAGGCTTATTGTGGTAGCTTTTGTCCCAAAGATAAATCATTTTCTCAACATTTGGAAAAAACACTATTGGCAACATTCTGAAGGTTTTAAAGTTAAAAATATAACAAAACTTAATGGTTTCAGATGCTTTTCATGACAATGTAACTGAAAAATGTCTTTAATTTGGAAACAAATTAAATTTGGCAAAGAATTAGTACATAAGACAGCCCGACTGCATTTTGTATTTTGAAAAAAAAATTAAAAACAGATAAGATACTATGAATTAAAAATAACTTCTGCACATTAAGTTCTCATGAACTTTCATTAAGGTTTGCATTACATGTCCCAAATGTACAGTTGTATGTTGTAATACACTAGATCGCTTTATTTATAAAATACCTTTAAAGCTACTGAAAGCCAGAGCCAGAAAAATGACTATATAAAAATGTTATCTTCTCACATTACAACTTCATTTCCAATGTGTGTATTTAAAACAGAGTTGCAGTCTGAAATCCAGTATTTCAGATGCACAACTGACCTTTCTAAAAGTTCAATGCCAATTGAATCCATGTACAATTCAGTTATGCCTGTTTATTTTCCTGATAAAAACCTAGTGCCAAAGCTGAAACAGCTATGTTAGAGATAAAGCTGGATTCTCCTCTACTTTGTGAATTACCTACAGACTAACCAGCTGTCCCATAGTCACAGTTCTTTGTTACAGATGATGAATGAATGAATCAGAGGGGACTTGTTCTGATTTCCCTGGGCTGGGTTCACAAGGCTACCATCCAGAAAGAAAAAGGGGTTTCTTTCATTTTTCCCTAAAAAATCATTTTGCCCTCCAAGCCTACATTTTTTTATGCAACGTTCCAGTGACTTGACAAATTGTTTATCATCCCTACAGAGCAGTATTTTTTAGGTTAAAACCCAAAAACCTTTCATTTGGAATGCTGTTGTGGTGTCTCTTGGGAGTTTTAAGCTTGGATTCGGGTTGGCCTTTTGATTAAACTATGTCTCCCACGATGCACCATGTATTGCCCCCTCCTTCCTCAAGCATACCAAGAAAGTCTCTTTGATGTTTCATGGGAAATAGTTAATTCCTTACCAAAAAATGCCAACATGAAACAACAAAGCTTATAGCAAGACATTTTATATATCATTTTCTTTATTTCTGCTTTTCAAATATTTGGGTTTTTTATGAAATATCCAAAGGTTTTTGTGAAAACAAATATGAAGACTTCATTTACAGTCAAAAATATGGTAGAAGGGAATTCTTTTTAACTGTTCTAACGAGTAATGGTGAAACAAGCTACAGCTGACTTCCATGTTTATAGTCATTCCCACCACAAAGCCAGGCACTGAAGAACATTTTTCTGTATTTGACCATGAGATTTTTCACATGAACAAGAAACGCATGTGTTTCAAATCAAATTGTTTCCCTGCTTGTTAGGATGTCAAAATTCAGCAAAGTTTTCTCTTCACACTTCAGAAAACTACGATTCTTATCAAGGAAAGGATCTCACTGTGGATGGTATTATGAGTTCAGAAGCAAAACCCATCTCTTCAACTAGTCAGATGCTACATCACATATTCTATGCCAAAACCAAGACTGGTTTCTTTTCAGACCAGTAGAACCAATTAAATAATTTAATTTGACATCTTGCAAAATGTTATGCTTCCTCTAGTTATTCATGTCATAGGACATGCCCTTAAGAGCTGTCATGGACCTAAATCCAGTAGCATCCGTTTTCTGAAGCCCATCCCATAGCATGATGGTGCCACAGCTCCAGGCTCAGCTGCTCCTCTGTTCAGGAGGAACATAAAGGCACCTGCATGCAAGCCCAGCTTTCTGTCAGCACTCATTTTGTGCATTTAATAATTTACCAAAAAAAAGGTAATAGAAGCTAGGGGGAAGCACAGAAAAGCACCTGCACTGTAGTTGGGAGTTAAGGGTGTTTTCAAGTCAGGTGTTTAAAGGGTATTTCTATTGTCCCCATCTCTTACTAGACCGAGGTCCAAGAAGTACATGAACAAGTCTCATATAAGGCACAGTTTGCACTTAGGACCCTTTGCAACCCTCTAATTCTTGCCAGCTCTGCAGGAGCACCTTCTTGGGTAACATCCAGCTGCCTTTGCAGGCTCTCCTTGTTGCCTATACAACACTCCTATGCATTCAGAAACTGGAGTGGGACAAACCCCAAGGAATAACAAAACAAGATTAACATTTTGCTGCTGCACATGCACATCTCAGGTCAAGGAGCAGAAGGGATGAGGGAAAAGCAGGTCTTTTTCTGGCATCCCATTAGATGACAAGAAATCCTAGAATTTACACACAGGAACATTTACATTTAATCCAAACATGACATTTTGTTGCCCAGCTAATGTTCAGTTTATCCATTTTCACCTGTAGAATAGAGCTGTCATCCATCGGATCAGGCCTCATTCAGGAGAAATTTTATTTAAATCAATGAGAATTCCCTGCCATGAGTACCCAGGATCATTTTCAGCGTTTGGTCTTCAAGCACCAGCTATGCAATATTATCTGAAACCTCCACTAAGCACAGAAAGATTCAGAACTATTTATTTATTTATTTTAGTTTTTTCAAAGCCATCCTTCCTTCTTGCATCATCATTACTGAAAATGGTTCAAAATGCAGCACCTTGCATCCTACAACCAGGGAGCAATCCAACTCTTGGGAAAATCTCACACAGGATAATAGGCAGATTTTACATATATTTAGCAATCTTGTGCTTATTTTTTTTACATCTTCTATCACCATTCTGCTCTTACACCTTCCCTCTAGTTAGTTGTATTGGGTGGTTATCTGTGCTGTGTTCTCACTTCATGTCTGTAAAACAAGAAGCATCTGCCATATCCACAGTCAGTGCCCACAGCTGATGCTCTACTGAAATTTCTTGTGAAAGGACTTAAGCTTCTTGGGAGTCACTCCCTCAGAGGAAGTGAGGAGGGTAGCCACAGAATTTGCAACAATACATCCTGCCTGTAATTTGAGGCAAGCACATTTTGCCTAAATTAGAAGTACCAAAGAAATAGAAAGATGGGAGAGGTAAGGGCTTAATTGTTACTACCTGCTGATGCAGTTATTTTATTGCACTTATTCCAGATGGCCTGTAACACTGATGTGAAACATATTGTAAGTATACATTACAACTGAGGCATCCAAATTATAAATAAATGTTCATTTTAATGTTTGAATGGAATGTGTATAACAAATACACCAGATTTCCGAACTGTAGGCCAGTGGTCACTTACAGCAGTGCAGTTTCTTATATCCAGTGCTCTGAATGTAAGCCAGTGTACTTGGCTTGATGCAGGCATCAGAGAGCAGAGAGCATGAACAAACCTCATCTCTGAGCCTTCAGTCCTGCCTGATGAACCAGATGATTTTCCATACAGCTTGTTATTTCTGCCATACTGCAGACATGGAGAGACATCAGCAAGCAGCTTTTCATAAATGCTTTGAACTGCCATCAGATGGTCACCTAATTTCAGTACCGACATTTTGCCCATTAGCACAAGCCACTCACTCACAGCAACCACACCCACATTAGCAAGAGACTCAAGGACAGGCCTTACGCGATGTAACTCCCTACGGGCACTTCCCTTTGGATTATATAAGGACACTGCATTCCCCCTTCCAACTCTGAAGGAACAGGCTATTTTCTCATTTAGTCGACATCCCTCAAAAGCCTGGTATTTCAGTGCTTCACACTCGGAGGAAGGGTTTGAGTCTTAACCTTTTCAGAATTAATTGCATTCGTCATATACATCAGAAGAGAGTGCCTGGAAAAATCAATTAGGCCAATAAACTGATAGACTGCCTTAACTCTGAACAGAACAGGCAGGAAACGGGAGAGAGTTGGGGCTATTTTCTGTCATGTGTAAATGCAAGAAACACAATGCAGAGGACAAAGGATCCAAATCAGTGTAAATCATGCTTCTCTCAGCTGGCACACAGGGGCATCACAAGTACTGTATAAGAGCAGTAAACCTTAGGCCAGCCCAGTGTCATCCTTCCTCTGACCCTTGCAAGACAGTGTAATTGAGAGGTAAAAATACAGAAGGAACGATAAAAATACAGAATGACCTAGTGACAAAACACACTGTAGGAAGATGCTAATCCTCTTCCCACATCTAGAACACCCTGAGGCCAGCAGGCTGAGGACACATGATGCTTACAAAGACGTGGGAGACAGAAAGTTGTGGGAAGGCAAGTCATAAGGCTGGTCCTTGTATTTGCCAAGGAAAATGTCACCACATCTACTGTTTGCCGCAAAGAGCTGAGGATGAGGGTCAAGTGTCAGCATGGGGGGTAGAAAGAGGCAGCCAAGAAACAAGAGGTGGGCAGATGCCTGTGGGGTCTGCCATGAGAAGAGAAGGAAGAAAAAAAAAAAAAAAAGTCTTACAAACCTGTTCACTACAAGTCCCACATTCATAACTGTTTCCAAATGGAAGGCTGTGTGAAAAGCCAAAGCAAACATTCTCAATTCTTTTTGAACCCATCAGACAATATAGGAAAAATATGTGCATTTTATGGTTTGAGGGCACAACCTTTTAATTATGTTTTTGCATTGTCATGTCCAAGACCTTTTTTCTCCTAAAAAATTAATATTTCCTCAAGCAATACAGCTATTTATCTTGGATGAACATGAATTGAAACACAATCTGCCTCTGCAAAGAGAGGCGCAGAAGAGTTATAACATGACACCTAGGGGAATTCAGAACACATTGCAATGCAATCCTCATCATTTCTCTAGTGCCTTTTCAACCGAGTTTCCTACAGTTCTCTTAACAGTTTCCAGCTATTGTTTTGCATCTGCCGCACATGCATGCACAGGGAGGCACTTGGGGAACAAAAAGAACAAGTGTAGGTAATGGGGAAGGCAGGGAGAAACTGAAGCAAATGGTTTTTTCCCCTCTGTTGGACCAAATGAAATGCAGTTTTGTCATGAAAACATAGGGTGTTTTGGGATGGAAGGAACCTCAAAGATCACCTGTAGTTCCAACCCTCCTGCCAAGGGCAGGGACACCTCCCACTAGACTATGGTGCTCAAAGCCACATCCAACCTGTCCTTGAACACTTCCAGGGAGGTGACAACCTATTCCAGTGTCTCACCGCCATCTCAGTAAAGCATTGCTTCCTAATGCCTAATCTAAATCTATCCTTTTCCAGTTTAAAGCCATTCCCCCTTGTCCTATCACTACAGACCCATGTAAAAAGCCTCTCCCCAGCTTTCCTGTAGCCCTTTCAGGTACTGGAAGGCCACCATAAGTTCTCCCTGGAGCCTTCTCTTCTCCAGGCTGAACAACCCTAATTCTCTCAGTCTGTCTCCATAGCAAAGGTGCTCTAGCCCTTGAATTATCTTCATGGCCCTCCTCTGGACTTGGTCCAGCAGCTCTGTCTCCTTCTTGTGCTGGGGGCTCTGAAACTAGACACCAGGTAGGGTCTCATGAGAACAGAGTAGAGGGGGAAAATCACCTCCCTTGACCTGCTGGCCACACTTCTTTTGATGCAACTCAGGGCACAGTTGGCTTTTTGTGCTGTGAGCTCACATTGCCAGCTCACGTTGAGCTTCTCGTCAACCATCGCCCCATCCAAGACAAGCAAGTGTTCTGACATGTAGTCACCTCTCACTTCCCTGCAGTGAAGCATGACTTCACAAGCACTAAGGAAGACGTCAATCAACTGCTTTTGTCACTAAGGATTTAAATCAGCAGCAAGACCTTAAAGTATCTGTTTACAAATGATATTTAAATTAAAATATATTGAGCCACTGCAAGAAAATTCAGGCCCACTTTGGAAAAGACATTATATTCAGGGTTACAACCTAGTGTTCAGGCACCAGTTTCTCCCACTAAAAGTCTTACAGACTTAGTAGCTGGCCAACAAATCACATGGTAACTTCCAAAAGATGCGTAACAGCAATAAAAGAAGCAAAAATACCAAAGTGCATTTCTACTTGATGCGTAAGTAAGCGCTGAAATGCCAAGAGGACACAGATGGAGGAGTGTTTCCATAATCATTCTAATTATTATTTCACAATAGAGAAGTTTTTATGCAGACACAACACCTTTCGAGCTTAAACATGAAAAAAAAATTAAAAATGCTTCCTACACAAATTACACAATCTGTCACTAAGATGAACCTGATTCTGAGTGAGTGCAAATAAACAGCCGCTTTATCAAACACTGTGCAAGAGTGTACTAGGAGGGTAAACTCCTGGTTTCATCACTCTGGGTGAATTCTGACATCTGCAAAGATTTTAATGAGATTCTTGTGGGCAAAGCCAGCTGGGCAGCCAAGTCTGGGTTTAGTCATGGGTGAAATTGCCACACACGGTAACACTCACAGGACTTGAATGTCCTGCTGTGGAAAGGTGAAAGCTTCCCCCTTGTGACCTCAACATCACTTCTCTGTTGACTAAGCTGAATTTCAGCTGGACCTTAAAACCCACTGTCTCCAGGTGTTGCAACAGGGAAGAGAGAAGAATATCCTCTCTTATTACAAGACTACTATTTAAAAATAGTTTTGCCAGAGGTTTGCCTGGGAAGTAGTGTATGTTCTTTTATAAAAGGTGAGGAGCAGGAAACAGAAATATGAAATGTGTTCCATAGGAATCTAAAAAATTTGAAATCTACAAGGCATAAGTTTACCAGAGACCTGGGAGACTTCCCATTGCACCACTTGCCTGTACTACTGCAAATCCCTCACTTGCTCCATCCAGAGGGCTGTATTTAGCCACAATATAAAAAGACACATTGCACGGGGCCCTCATCCTCCATAGAATTCATGAAACAAACAGTGTCATCTACTGCTTTTTTGTAATCCGGAAGAAACAAGAAAAATATGCTGTATTTTCTTGTTTGTAAACTACTGAAGCCATTTTTTGTTTCTGTAAATAAAACCAACCAAACAAAAAATTGAATGGGAAAATAGATATTCATCCAAACTTACAATTCACAAACAAAAGGTTCCAGAAAAAAAAAAAATTAAAAAGGAAGAAAAAAAACCCACTTCAGACAAGCTAGATATAGCCAGGCCAATATTGTTTTTTCTCCGTGGCCCAATGTGCACTGGCCACCACCACCAGTGGTTCACTGAGCTGCAGCAGCAAAAGCTCAACTCACCCTTGGTCACAAAAATAGCTGAAAACATACTTACATTATCATGGGTGGTTAGCCTTGACACATCACTGAAAAAGAAGGCGGCTCCAATGGCAGCAGAGAGACCTGGATCAATCCATGTTCCATGTTTATTAGTTTGAACAGCAAAAATGGAAACAAGGATCAAACTGATTATCCTGCCATATAAAGCTCCTGTGTACCTGTACGCAAGAAGAAAAAGAGCACTCCTCTTGCCAATGACAATGTTTTATCAAATGTTTCTAGTATGTTGCTTATCCCAGATTATTTTTTTAACTTCTGTAGCAAGTCCATTCCCAAAATAAAAAGCTATAGCATCGTTCCTTAGCATGAGCAGTTACTTAGTGCCAATCTTATGATTCAATTTACCATACTTGGAAGAAAAAGGACCATCAACATGTCTTTTTAATGTTCTTTAAAGACAAATGAGCATGAACCTCACAGGCCTACAGTCAAAAGTATGGGTTACAGACATACACACTGGAGTATTTCAGATTAAAAGACCACACTTCTAAAGCTCCATCCTTATATAATTTCTTAGAATTAAGTCTATCTGCACCACCTAAACTTGGCAGGTAAAATATTACAGCCAAATAACAAATGGGCAAAATGGAAGAATGGGTATTAACAGCCTGTCCAAAGGCCAACCAGGAACGAACCTGTGAAGAAGACTCAGAAGTCCTCAAACCAATCATTTTCTACACTGAAGAACAAACCCAAATCTTAGCAGAGTTGGGCATATAATTGCTGGTGTGAAACAGAGCACTTCATTCCATATTCAAGGAATAAAATACACAGACAAAAGCATCAGCCAATGAACTGGATTTGTGCAGACATTCACCTTCCAAAATGGTAAATTATTATTTATACAATACCCATATATATGACATAAACTATCTGATTTGGGGAGCATCATCTTGCACCATCACACAACATTTTCCCCGTGATTCATGCAATTGATTAATTTTATTGAGGAAATGCATTTCTAGCAGTTCTAGAACGGTTATAAAAATTAGATCATTGGGTCAGAGACACAGGAGTGGCTGACAAGCCTGACTATCAATATCTGTTCAGCCAAGGGAAGACCTACAGTTGTCATCTATCTGGACTTCCTCAAGGCCTTTGACATGGTCCCCTGCAACATCTTTCTCTCTAAATTGAAGAGATTTGGGATTACAGGGTGGACTGTTCAGTGGATAAGGAACTGGCTGCATGGTTGCATCCAGGGGGTAGCAGTCAATGGCTTGATGTCCAGATGGAAAATGGTGACAAACAGTGTCCCTCAGGGTCTGTACTGGGACCAGTGTTGTTTAATATCTACATCAACAATTATAGACAGTGGGATCAAGGGCGTCCTCAGCAAGTTAGACACCAAGCTGGGTGGTGCGGTCAATACGCCAGAAGGATGAGATGCCATCCAGAGGGACCTGAACAAGTGGAGAAGTGGGCCCAGGGGAACCTCATAAGGTTTAACAAGGCCAAGTGCAGGATCTTGCACCTGGGTCAGTGCAACCAGAAATTTGAATACAGGCTGGGGAAGAACATGCTAGAGAGCAGCCCTGTGGAAAAAGACCGGGAGGTTCTAGTGGATGAGCAGCTGGACATGAGCCACCAATGTGCAACTGCAGCCAGAGAGCCAATTGCAGCCTGGGCTGCATCAAAAGAAGTGGGGCCAGCAGATCAAGAGAGGTGATTCTGCCCCTCTACTCTGCCCTGGTGAGACCTCACCTGGAGTACCGTGTACAGCTCTGGACAACACAACACAAGAAGGATGTGAACCTGTTGGATCGTGTCCAGAGGAGGGCAACAAAAATGATCAGAGGGCTGGAGCACCTCTCTTATGAAGACAGACTGAGGGAGTTGGGGTTGTTCAGTCTGAAGAAGAAAAGATTCTGGAGGGACCTTATACTGACCTTCCAATACCTGAAAGAAGAAGTCTATAAGAAGTCTGGGGAAGACCTTTTCACTAGGGCATGAAACGAGAGGACAAGGGGTAATGGTTTCAAGCTAGAGAAGGGTAGATTTAGGTTGGACGTTAGGAAAAAGTTCTTTAACACAAGGGTGATGAAGCACTGGAACAGGTTGCCTAGAGAGGTAGTGGAGGGCCCATCCCTGGAGACACTGAAGATCAGGTTTGATGTGGCTCTGAGCAGTCTGTTCTAGTGAGAGATGTTCCTGCTTATTGTAGGGAGGTTGGACTAGATGACCTTTAGCAGTCCCTTCTGACCCAAGAGAATTTGTGATTCTAAGTATGCCATGTTTCAGTAAACATTGGTTCTTAAAAACTGACTTTGACAATAGTTTGGGGAGGGTAGGAGATGAATACTCAGGGTAGGGTGAAGGCAGAAGGTTATACAGAGAACTAATATTTTTTAGATTTTTTTTGGTATTTGGATTGCATGATGCTGGATATCCACTCTCCAGCCATGACTCCTTGCTTGCTGAACATCAAATCTCTCAGTATTACTCTAAGATCTCTGCTCTAGTCTACCACAGCTTTCATAAAAGTACAACAAAAGACCTAACTGCAGTTTCCTCCAAAGTCGAGGGTGTTGATGTCCAAGATTAAGATTCAGGTTATTACGTGCATAAGAAACAGATGAAAAGTCTGGATCTGAAGACACATTTCTACAGTTACAGAGATGGAGCCAGCAGCAGAGACTCTCACTGGGTCCCCAAAGGATTCAAATTATCATCTATACTTGGAAAGTGCAGAGTTTTGGCTATGGTCCTTCCACAGCTATTCTCAGATGACTTTTTTTTCATTCTTTTCTACAACTTTAGCAACTCTTTCCAAGCAAACCATCCTGTTCCACCTATATAACCTCCTCCAAGCAATTACAGCTTTGCTATTGCCAAGCTTTTAACTTTCAGTTCAGACTGTTGCTACTCAAGACAGGCCTTTTGTATATGAAGCTCAAACCAAGACGGGTCAAACTTACAGCATGTGAATAACCAGGCCACTGGCAACAGCAGAACCTGCTGTCCAACAGCTGAGCATGAAATAAACTGCCAAAGCAATGCAGGGGGATGTGTATCCAAATGCTTCATGAGTCCCTCATTTAAAAAGATACGTGATCCCTTGTTTCCCATTTTCAGTCAGGAGCACAGTGGCTGCAACACAGAAGAGATGTGGAGAGATACAAAACATTAAAAGGACCTTTCACAAAAACACAGTTTGTAGGAGTTCTCATTTGCCTGAGTAAGAAGTCAGCAAGTACATAGGTGAGTTAATTGAAGTTTACATGACAGCTTCAGCACCTGGGGGCACTTTCAGGAAAACAAAGAATATTTGTTTTTTCCAGTCTGGTCTATGTGATGTTAATCTTGATCTAAATAAGGAGAAAATTAAGCCATCCAAGTCAAAGAAAGGCAACTGTACTACTTCAGCAGAGCCCTTTCCCCATTCCTTTCAGTGCTGATAACTCAGGAACTTCCCAGCATATTTGGCTCAAATATGGAATTTAGTTCTGATATATCCCTCTGAAGGGAACCCTGCTTTGAAGAAAATCCACATTATGAGTAAACATACTTGGATATAACCTCAAGTTACACAAATTCCTTTTGTTCCCAAGTATCAATCACTCAGCTCCCTGAAGGTTTGATATTCTGAAATTTCCTTCTTGATTTATGCTTAAATATTAAAAACAAACAAAAAGTTGCATGCATATAATTTACCTTAGTGTCTGTACAGAATGTGCCTGTTAGATGTACATTTTACGCAAAACGTTTGCTTTTCCTTACACCTTCCAATTATGTTGTTTTATTAACTAATAAATCTTGTTTACTAGATCAGTTTGATAATTATTCTACTAAATTAACAAATTTGTTTTATTAATGTTCATATTCTGTCACATAAACCTCCTGCTGGTAAAACCCAAAATTGCCAAAACCAGGAATCACACTGTCTAAAAGTAGAAAGCAGGGGAAAAAATCTGTTTAAAGTGCCCCTCTTGGCCTTGATCTCCTTGCCCATACATATCATCATAACTCTGTAAAACAGAATCACCAACCAAAAATGTATCATTCCTGACAAACATTTCTGTGGGCAAGCACAGCATCCCAAGCTCACAGATGTATTTGCATTTGGAAAGCTTTGCACAGGAGAGCGCCATGGAGAGCAGAAAGGACTCAGACATTTCCTCTCCCATAGCAGTGTAGACCATACCCAAACCACACCTAAAAGACCTATGTTCAGCATGTTCTTAAAGGTCACCATGGGTAATTACAGGCACCAGTTATTTCACCATCTTGCAGTTTAGGCTGCCAGTTATTGTGTTGACCATGACCAGCCTTCCTGTACAGCATTACTATTCCTGGATGCTTCCTCAAGCAGGTACAACCTCCTTCTTCCAGTTTGGAAAGCATCCAGCATGATTTGGACACTGTCACAACCTAAACAGTAAAAAAAATATGAACTCTGTTTCTGGAAGAAAGAGCAGGAGATCTTTGTGGTATTTGACCCACCTGATCCCTGCTCAGAACTACACAGAAAACTTAAGCTGCAGCCAACATCTAGTGTGAGAAAATTTCTTCCAGACCCCAGATTGGCAACCAAAGGAACACAAGATGCTTCCCAGTTTTGTACTTGCTTTTCACATTGATCCAACCACTCAAACAAGAATATACTCCAAATTCACAATGGTCAATAAAAAATAAAAATCTGAGTTACTGCTTTAGAAATCATATTATTGTGGAACCTGCTTATAGCCAAACCTCAAGTTCTATACAAATGTCTTTACTACCAGTAAAGGACTGCACACACAAAAGCCAGCACATCTGAGAGGCAATTTGAAGATTGCAGCAATGCCAAAATAACAGACAGAAACAAGAGAAGGAAGGTTTTTTACAACTAAAATAAACAGATGAGCAAGAGTGAAACACAGAGAACGGAAGTGTATGCGTTGTTTACACACAAGGTTTTGTACCACTGCCTCCTTCCATTTGAAACCAGTATATTTAGCAGAGGCAAATTTCTCCCAGGTGGGGAGGACTGCATGGCCACACTACAAGCTGCAGGAATACACATTCTGCGCCCAGAGGTGCTAGTGAATTAAGCCCATTGCTTCTTTACATTCTTCTCCTGCCTCCCCACAACCTCCTGTTTTCCTTCTCCCAGGATCGTCAAAGCCTGCTAGAAGTGCTGCAAAGTGCTAGTGAAAACACTGTTCCAGTATAAATGAATGAGGATAAGCTCTGTAAGGAAGCACCATCAAACTGGCATAGCCACATACAGCCTCACCTAGAGCTGCAGCTCTTGCACTGTGAGATTGAGAGATGGAGCGTCCTGCTACACATGGTTTAAGAGAGAAAACATACTCTTCACCAAGTTGAATCAGTACAAATGACAACACTAAGCATCATAATTAATTTTTTTTGTCATGTGGTTCTTCTCGGGTATCTTAAAGTGGCAAGGATGCCTGTTACTAAGCTGTTGGATCTTCAAAGTTTACTGAAAATAATCTGCCTCTGGAGCACTAAGAATCTCCAGCTATATTGAGATGAGCCAAATCTAAATGATCCTAATTAAAATCTCACAACTGCAATCATAATTCCCTCTTAAAATTTCTAAGAATGGGAGCACAGTGAACAAGCTTCTTTTTCATGTTTACTCTTGTACCTTATTACAACCCCACTGGAGACCTCATCACTAACTCCAGCACATGCATGGTCTGGCAAAGCCCATTGCAATTTGGTGCTTAATTTCCTTCAGATCTATCCATTTTCAACAGGATGTACTCTTTAAAACTTGTAGCCACACCAAATGAAAAATTGGCACAAAGACCATTTAGCCTCTAGGTTGGATCAGCCTGACTATTTTTGATTCAGAGACAGACAAAAAAACCCCATGAAATTATCGTGGTTTCAGATGTTTTCCTTTTAGAGCAAAAATAGTTTTGTTTTGAAAAATAACATTTTGCAAGCATTTAGTCCTTAAAATAAGAAAGGAAGTTGGGGTGAAGAAAAATACTTTTTCTGCAGCAATCCAGCCAACTGTAGTCATAAGTCTTGGTGCTAAGTGACAAAGTTTGCTTTTATAAAAAGTAAATACATATTATAGCAAACAGTACTGAACCAGGGATTGCAAGTCAAATGACAGTCTAGAATTGGTGTCAAGAATTGAAAAGTATGTCTCCTTTCTATATACTTCTATAAGCTGTTCAGATTCTGGTCACCGCTGGCAAGTTATTAAATATTTACAGTTTGTATTATGGAAGTTTTATTTATTTATTAACACAATATTTGTCATTTTAAGATCCTGGTTTACAGTCTGTGCTGTAGTGGTGTGCACCTCTGATGTGTTACCTACTGTGTTCTTATACAGATGACTGATCAAATCACATTCCTCCACTAACAGAAGCTGACTGAGGCTGAGAATAACAAAGGTTTTTCATAAGTTTCCAGCTTTCCAGTTAAAGAACAGCCCATTTCTTATAGGCTTATATATCTATAGATAAGGGCTATCCACCTTTTAAATCAAAATTAGGATTCTGAATTGAAAAAGTGCTTGTGTGATACATAACAGTCACATTTCAGGCTCTTTATATTTTTTAACTCCCTTTTGTTTCCTTTTTTTTTTTTTCCCCTTTAATTTGACATGGTGATACTTCTATAAGCTGTTCAGATTCTGGTCACCGCTGGCAAGTTATTAAATATTTACAGTTTGTATTATGGAAGTTTTATTTATTTATTAACACAATATTTGTCATTTTAAGATCCTGGTTTACAGTCTGTGCTGTAGTGGTGTGCACCTCTGATGTGTTACCTACTGTGTTCTTATACAGATGACTGATCAAATCACATTCCTCCACTAACAGAAGCTGACTGAGGCTGAGAATAACAAAGGTTTTTCATAAGTTTCCAGCTTTCCAGTTAAAGAACAGCCCATTTCTTATAGGCTTATATATCTATAGATAAGGGCTATCCACCTTTTAAATCAAAATTAGGATTCTGAATTGAAAAAGTGCTTGTGTGATACATAACAGTCACATTTCAGGCTCTTTATATTTTTTAACTCCCTTTTGTTTCCTTTTTTTTTTTTCCCTTTAATTTGACATGGTGGCAAATGCCTCTTACTGGAAAAGATTAAATGTGATTAAATTTCAGCAATTAAAAGATTGAGTGTAATTTTTGTCTTTACATTAATTTTAAACATTCAGCTCTGATACACCTTTTAATTTCTCCATCCCAAATCCTTGTAACAACTAACTGGGAGAAACTGTTAATGATTGTATTTACTTAGACATGCTGCTAGTGACTCTCCCCACTTACTTATCTGAGCTATTTCTTGGCTGGCAGTTTCTCCTACTCATGATTAGAGTGCAGGGAAAGAAATACAGTAAGTATAGGGTAACAGTCATCATACATACCTGCAGGCATTAAAATAAGTAAATAGACTATTGTGAAATGTAGGAACAGACAAAAAAAAGAGGAAGAAAAGTGTCTAAAAACACTACCTCCAGCAATTTCCACACGGAAGTTGTCTTTTTGTCTTGTTCACACGTATCCCAGAACATCAGTATTTGCTCCTAGGCAGCCAGTGAGGCCCAGATTTGATCCCATCTAAATGCAGGGACTCAGCTGTTGCAACTTGGTCACTGACCTCCAGCTCTGCAGCCACCAGAGAGCCACCGCTGCCTCCTGAGAGAAAGATGTGCAGCATGTGGGATGCTCTCCATGTGCCCAGCCTCCCCACCACGTGCCACGTTCAGCCAGAGCTCCTTGCAGGCCACCAGCATGGAACAGCAACTTGTGCACAGCCCAGAATCAGGATCCACTGTTAAGGACCTAGTGTTTTGGTAGGTGCTTAAAATTATGCTGTGTGTCAAAAACAATCCACTGCTTCAATTTAAGTTACTTCCTGATTTATGCAAATCTGAAGTGCCTGGCCAGTATGAACAGCTAAAGACTTCTTTCTAACTTGTAAATCTATTGCTTCCCCTTTAAGGAGCATGCTATGAAAGGACTAATATTCAGGTAATCAACCAAAAGAAGTTTCTAGACTATACTATACAGCTATAATGCCTAAACCAGATACTATACCACATACACATGCCTAAACCACATACTATACAGTAGAGACACAGACATTTCAATCCAAATAGATGAAGCAAATTGATCACGTCTTTCTACTAGTTTTCCGTGTGCCCATTTTGAAATGAAACCAAAAACGTTTGAAACAGAGCACAGCAGGTGGTGTTCTCACTGGCTGCTTTGCATTCGCCAAAAGCAAAGGAAGTTTTTTAATCAGATGAACTGTATTTTAGTTATGCTTATTTTTCAAGATAACATAATTCAATATAACATAGTTATATTTAATTCAAAACGAATGTTTACCTCTTTATTTTAGTTGAGATCAATTTACATTTCTAACTAAATGAAGATACATGCACGAGAAAAATTATTTAGAAGTTATTTCAGTAGACTTTTGGAGAGAAATTACTGGAACACACAGGCACAATAATAATATATTTTCCAAGCACAGGATTTTATGCACTCTGTGGATCGTTATAAAACATCTCAGGTAGCACACTCATAGAAAGCCCCAAGCTGAAATTCAGCTTTGTGCAGTTTTAATGATTTATCAGACAACAGTATCTCAAGCCTTTGTTTCCCTGTATCTCAAAGATTAGAAGCTTATGGGCAGAGCACATCTACAAGAGACAGATGAAACTGGGAGTAGTCACAAAGTTTAGGTCAGGTTTTGTCTGTGAAAATGTAGCTCTGGGACAGTTCAAACCCAGGTCAAGTTTTTGCCAAAGCCCCAAAGGGAGCCAAAAGGACAGCTAGCTTGGAGCCAGTGGCTACATATTTAAAGCAGTAGCCTATCTTCACAGCTAGGTAGAAAAAAGAATAATCCTCCCAAGTAATCTTGTAAAGCTTTGACAGTTTCATACATAAATATATATGCATATATCCTTAAATTTTTCACCCTGCCCATGGAAACACTGAGCATTTGGAACAGAAGCATTAGTCAATATGATTAAAAATTAGAAAAAGAAAGATAGCTCTGCCAGATTCTTGGCAAAACATTATCTACATGGTGATTTCCTCACAGAGAGAAAGGTGATGAACTGAGGAGAAGCAAACGCAGGCCAAGGGGCAGAAGGGCACTTAGGAAGACGGCTTCACCTAATCTGTGGGCTGGAGATTAGATACTCAGTTCCAGTCAAAGGAATGGTACTCAGGGTTATGTTGTGGGTGTGGAAGATATCGTGATGGGTTCTTTCCAAGTTTAAACGCAGACTGGTTTACACAAGATTATTTTTGGTTAAAGTCACTGTGACATAGTTTCTTTCAGTTGCCTGATTATGTGACTTAAAAAAAAAAGAGCTTGGTTCTCTCAGATCAGTTTCTTTCCTGCCTTTTTTGACAAGTTATAATAAAATAAGGACTGTGACCTGAGCAGGATCTTCCAGAGCTAGTAAAAAAGGTCTGAATAAGAGTTCATGGTCTGAAGTTACTGTAAAAAAAACAACAGTATTTAAACAAAAAAAAAAAGTATAAAGACAAAAATACATCAACAGAAAAGCTCTTGTAAGTACTAAAGCCCTGCAAAACACACACTGTTCTCCCAGTGTCAGGTATGATCTGGCAAGGTGCTAACTGCTCCATGAGCTTCCACAGTAAGCGAGGCACCACTTCTAAACAACCTAAAATAACTCTTAGGAGGCATTTTCTTTATGTCTGACACTAAATCTTTGCTAGCTGATCTCAAGCTTAATCCCATAGTATCTTCTAACATACTGTGCCTTGCTGGTTTGTGTTGTGGCTTGTTTTGGTTTTTTGTTTGTTTTTCTGAAAAGTAATAAGGAACTATGTGGGGTTTATATGATTAAGTAGTTTATGCAAGATTTTTGCAATGTACTAAGAGAAAGCCAAACCTTACCCAATAGTAGAAGTGACTGTCAAACACAGAGCTCCAGCTGCATAATTGTTAAAATAATAATTGTTACAAACCTGACCTCCCACAAACAGAGAGGTTTGGAAACTGTGGAGTTTACACAGGACTGAGGGAGTCACACATGGGATTCTGCTCATCCTGCTGGTTTGAAAACTGGGGGTTTGTTAGGATGTCTCATTGCAGTGCTCCACCAAGCTCCAGACCCTTTGCAAGACCTGGGAGCAAATCTAGAGCACAAGGAAAGCAGGATGGGCAGTGGAAAGACTCTCCCTAGAGCTGAGAAACCCCATTTTCCCTACCAACCTTACCCGTTTCTTCAAAGGTAGAAGCAAAAGCTCAGAGCGAGCTCCCTCGAGGTGCCTCCTCCCCTCAGCGAGATGCCGAACAGACACGGCTGCAAACCGAAAAGCCAACATCCTGCCGCTAAGAGGAGCTAAAATCCAGTTGTGATGGATGGCAGGGACCCGCTACGGCACCGTCCAGCTGCAGGGATCCCTCCTGCTCCTGCCGGAGGTCAGATTTCACCCCTGCTAGGCCAACAGAAAACCCAACACGCAGGATGCAGCTCCCAGCAACGAGCAGGACTCGGCAGAGGAGAGGGAGCTGGATACGCACAGCTCTCCAGGGCTGAATGAAACGCACTCTTTCTGACCCTACGGAGAGGAAAAACAGTACAACCCTGCAGGAAAGGTGCACATCTCTGTAGCAACCTGGGGAGAGCACCCAGAGACTTGAACATGTGCCTCGGGTGATGGTTATTCTCACTTGTAGCTCCAAAAGTTTCCCTTCTCATATTTAAAATACTAATTGTTTTCCTCCCAGTATCATGAGGTCGGAGATGACAAAGTGGTTGCTTTTCCCTGAAGCATATATCCTTTTGTTGGCTTAGAGTAGGGGCTGCTGAAAGTTCTGTGGCCAGCCCACTGGTCTACAATTGGGCAACATTCTCTCCCGGAAGGAGAGAAGAAAAAGTATACAATAGTATATATAAAATATAGAGAGACAGCATGCATAAAACATACTGGCAATTCTCCTTAATTGAGGGCAGAAGAAAGGGGCACCAATGTCCTAAAGAAAGAGCATCTCAACACTTAAAATTGTCTGCCAACTCCTCAAAAACAGGAAAAGAGGGAAAAGTATGACAAGCAGATACTCACTAGAGAATCTTGCAGAAAAACCCAAAATTGCATGATTTGCTGTAAGTGCAGTAGAAAAGCTCTGAAGGTTTCCTTCCTCCACACAGAACAACATCCTTTTAAGTTATAACTAAAGCATAAAATTGAAAATTATGAAAATGTTCAAAATATGGAAACCTTTTTTCTATAACCTTTTTGTTCCAATGGCATGACCCTCCCCAAAGCCATACAATACCAAATGGAAACTCCCAAGCGTATCATGACTTATCAGGACAGCTGAGGCTCCAGGCTGACCTCCACCAGTCAAAACTAGGAATAATTGACTCCAGGTACATAGTTAGGTCCACAAAATTTTCTGTACCTATCCATAACATGCAGGACATTTATTCTTCATGCATCTGTTCTTCTTACAACACGCAGAGATCCCCTTTTTGCCCTGGGGCAAAAAATACATATGGTTATGGTAATAGTCTCCTAATTGTTCTTTCCATTGCAACAGCTGAAAGAAAAGTGTCCTGGTGCAGAGATGTGGAGGATGATCTCCACCTGGTTCTGCTGCAGGGTGCAGGGGCAAGCTGTGTGTGGTAATAAAAGGGTCAATCACTAGCAAGGAAAAATGGATGGAACCTACTTGTGACAGGCCTCCATAGATTGCAATTAAATGGATAAGCACCCCAGCATAACAGGTACATGTCACTACGTTGATGTAGTACCATTGGAGTTGAGCAGCAGTGGGAGGGGAGAGCAACTCTACAGGTAAGAGCTTTAAAAAACAAACATACAAACAAGCACAAAACCCACCAAAAACAAAACACAACAAACCCAAACCAAAATGTGTCTTCTCCATTCTTACACACCTACCAACATTAAATACGTATATGTACTTTGAAAATTCATGTTTGCTCTACTCTTTTGTATATTAAATCATGTACCAGCATGTCAGATTCACTCTTCCATCCAGCCAATTACTGAGCTTCCCTCATTAGCCACAGAAAATTTTATATAATCAAGAGAACTGTATTATTTACTTACAAGGATGAGCACAGTTTCCAACAGCTTGCTTGTTTTTCTAAGGGATTATTTTGGAACTGAATTGAAGAACTGCATATGTAATTTATTAATCTTTATATTTAGGGAAACAAAGGGAGCTTCCAGAAGACCTCCAAGCATTCCAAGGAGGAGGGATGGAGTGAAGGCCAAGATGTTCCTGTCCAGCAAGTTCTCAACCTCATTCAAAGGAAGGAGAAAAAATGTTCTGACCATCCTGCCAATGGCATGAAACATTGCACCATCTCCTGCAAAACGTGATACCACAAAGCAACCTCCATACAGGAAATAAATCTTTCCTTGTAGTTTAGGAAGCTCAGCTAATTAATTTAAAGCTGCTCTCACGAGACATGAAGTTCTCTTCTTGCACACCTCACAGGAGTGGAACCAGCAGGCAGACACTGGTGTGGTCACACATAGGAGAACCCTCTACAATGCACAGCAGTTATTACAGGCACTTGGGGCCTCAGGTTACATCCCAATATCATTACATATTGGCCTTAATGAACACCTCTAAACACTCAGCTGAACCAGAGCTTTGCTCACTGTATCTATAACTACATCATCATTTGGGAAAGTTCATTTATTATGTGTTAACCTACAACTATGTCCATTGAGATAATAATTGAGATAATTTATAAGTAAATATATTTAAGTAAAACCATGAAAATCGATGCTGATCTGGAACAACTCACAGAACAACAAATCACAAATGCAGAATATAATCTGGCATCTGGAATAGTAATTGAATTTTCTGCTTGATTCCTCAGCAGGCAGCAAGGATTAGAGCAATCTCATGCTTTAACTTTTATCTTCCAGACAGCAAAAAGCTGTCAACATATTGGTGGCAATTAATTAAAAGCTGTGACAACATAACTACCTTAGCCCAGGCTTACTGTTACACAGCTTTTTGTCAATATTAGAATCTGGACAGAATAAGAGATCGTAAAATGCTAAAAAAAACTGCCTGGCAATGAATAGTAAGGGATCATCATCAAGGATCACCTGCAAAAAAACCTAAACAGGCATCATCTTGGAGGCAGTGGATAGGAGAAACATTCATCCTCCTTAAACGGCCTGAGTGAGCACACAGGCCCTCTTACTGGTCAAACTCCTTTTTTCATCCTCCTCTTCTTCTTTTTGTTCCTTAATCTTGTTCTTCTTCTCACTACAACTAGCATAGATGGTAGAAAATCCACCAGGTGGCTCTACTAAGCACTGCTGGTATTTCCTGAGAGGAAGAATGCCGGGGTCAAAGTCCAGCCAAGCTTGAAAAGTTGGTCCACAAGGTGCTTCAGACTGAGAAACTGGGTATGGAAGAAGAAGAATCCCAGCAGCCATTCCCAGGCACAAGAAGCTCAACACCTGGAAGTACACTCAAAGTGTATATGGAGAGACTTCAATTGTATTGTGCCTTATGATTAGAACTACAATTATGACATATATAGGTATTCTGTGTACTGAGCAGAAGTTTAATAATGCTATGTTTACCAATAGCTGCAACAAAACCCATCAGTTTCCAAATTATTGTTAAAAAGCTAATGTTGAAGATGTTGAAATTCAGAGAGAAGTAGCTTAATTTGAAGTAGAAAAATTCTGTTTCATTTACTGCATTTACTTTGCATTATATTCTACTTAATTCCAAACCTGCATAAAAACTAAAAAAAGAATATATGTGGTTTTATTGTTTTCTCTCCCTGCCTCACTTTTTCCTAAGGGAAAGATATACTGAGATGATTGTTTTAAAGTAATATATGCACATTACACTGTATGTGTGTGGCAATAAAGGCAAGCAAGTGCTCCATGTGCTGGAAATGAAAGGTGGCACACTGTGTTTATTTTCATTGTAGGATCAGGATTTAGCCAGTCAGCAAGAAAATGTGTGACCTAAAGAACAAGTTTCACCTTTGCAAATAATCCAATGGTCCATGTAAAAATAAAGTGAAGCTTCCTGAAAATCTCAAGCTCTGGAATACAACAAATTACCCTTGTAACATTATGCTGGGTAGAATGAAACTTAAGAATACAAATAGTTTTCTTGAGAAACATAACCTACCATCTTACAACTCAAGAGTTTATCCACTGTAAACTGTGTTAGTTAATACCACAAAATATACAAGAAGGAAAATTTCCCTTGAGCCCTGCTTTCATTGAAACAAAAATATTTCTGGTTACCTGTACTACATTGAGAGCCAAAAATTATTGAATGCTGCCAGAAGTCATGCTGATACTAATTGTAGCTAGCTTTTTCCTCTAATGACACTAGGAGAAGATAGGAGGAGACAGAATCCACTGCTCTTAAAAATAATAATAATAATAATAATAATAATAATAATAATAATAATAATCCTGAAAGGAGTGTTAAAAGAGCAATGTTTACTGTAAAACAGCAACTGAAGTGAATCCATTGTCTCCTGTGCACACTCCTGTCCATTACACAATACTTTGGCTTCAGCAATAAAGCCAGCTTCAGAAGGCCTGACCTCTTCCCTACCCATGTAATCTCACCTTTCTGCCACAAATGTTTACCTTCCTCGTTTTGTCACTGACACTGTTTGGGGAACTGCACTCTAAGGCGCTCCACAAAAAAGATTTGTGTGTCTCCTCCGTTTGTGCCGACTAAACTTGTGGTAAGGAAAATACGCCCTAAATACTTCTGCATAGCATATGTAAAGTCATTGTATCAGGTCACACGCAGACAAAAAGTGTTACCTATTTTCCCAACCAAGGTATGCACCTGCATGTGGAAAATACCATCATCTCTGGTTTCTGCATTGCTAGAGAGATTCAAGCCAGAAGAAATTCAGAGATCAGTGAAAGTGATCAGGGAATTACCTCAGGAAAAGGTTACTTAGTAGAAAAAAGTGGATTTGGATTCAAAAGACAGGGTATTTATTTCTAGCTCTCTAATTGATCTCCAAGTCAAATACAAAGAAAGATATTTAGGCAAGAAGAAGTGAAGATTGTGATACTTGAACACCACTATTGTCTTGCAATAAAAATGAGCAGAAGATACGATATTAAAAGCAACTATTTTTTGGTAGACATGAGGCAATATTCAAAGATCAAGGTTGTGTCATACTGGAAGGAATAAAGTAAAGGTAGCCAAGGCTGAAGGTTATCTCTGTTTTGCAACCAGGAAGACAGTTGTTATTTGTTATTGTATGTTTTCAAATGGTTAATCTGTAAGCACCATTGAACAGGGGCACAGTGCAGCAATGCCTGCAGCAACAACAGAGAGCTCAGGCCAACCACAGAAGGAGCTGACACCTATTAAAGACCTATAAAACACCTCTGTTCTTTCCTTCCAAATATCCCTCTTCTATTCAGCACCAATACAGAAATTTATCTGAACGACTGATATGAATACCTAGTAAGCAAGTAGTAGATGCTTTGTCTATTTGTTCACTTTAATTTAAAACAACTCTGTGTTGTGTCTAAGTGATTACAGGACATAAAGCATGAAGTATGAAGGATTACATATCCACTGATCTGATAACACTTCCCTACTACTCCCCAGCAACAGTGTTGAAAGAGACACCCCTAAGACCCCACAACCCTTTTCTTCCACTTCCACACAGTACATACCCAAAATACAATTCTTTTCTCTGCTTCAAAAAATCCAAAATTACCTCTGTAAACAAAGCCATAGAAAGAGGACAGTAAATCCGTGGTGAAGGTAGCCATCAGGCAGCAGAAGAAGGTTTGCCAGGCCAGCCTGATGTCCCAACATAAAGACACTTCCTCCAGAGTGAGTAAGAGCCCACTGATGGGGGCACGAAATACTGAAGCTATCCCTGCTCCTGCACCAGCCATAATGACACTACACCTGCATCAAGTAGAATAGTCAAGATTTGAATGATACAGTGGCAAAAAAAACCACTAAAAAACCTTCCAGAAACATTGTTTCACATCAAAGCTGGGTTTATGAGGCTGAATGTATAGGCCTGATGGTCTATTCTGGGGTTATTATAACGTCTTTTATCTCTAGGATTTGCCTGTCTCACCCTCTGGCCTTGACAAAACCCTGAATCTTGTAACATTGCACAGAGACCACCACGCTGTGCCAGGGAGCTGCTGCACCAGCACCAACCAGGCTAACACAAGGCAGACCTCCCACTTCACCCCCTGGAAGCTCTGCAGTCACAGGGGCAAAATGCTGCAGGAAAACAGGTAAGAAAGTTTGGGATTCATGAGAGAATGAGAGTACAGCTGCAGTTCCTGTAGGCTTAATATGTCTCTTCAATCTGTAAATACCTGAGAAATCCACTGGGAACATATATGCCTTGTCTCCCTCTCTCCCTGAAAAAATGTGGAGCAGACATGCAGCCCCAAAGACCAATAAACTTCTGTTTCTGTGAGCTGCACTAGGAGCTCAAATGGCAGGGGTCAGCATTGGGAGCCAGCAAAGAAAAGAAAAAAGAAAATAATATTTTTTAAAGTATGTAAAAAAAATACAGTATTGTTAAGAAAGCCATTAATGGACAGTCCTCTTTAATACATTGACTATTATTTATTTTCTCACACACAAGATTACTTTCTTTCCAAAGGGCCCATTTAATTGTATGAAATTAACATCCTGCATCAGACCAATGTTACATTTTGTAAGGAAGGTTGCAGTGTACAGAACAGAGGGAATGATATAGAAAGAGGAAATAAATTTATTATTGTACTCTACCTTGGAAAATTGTATCCAAGCCCAGCCTTTTTTGGGGAATCCTGGGGTGATGCTAAGACATTTAATGCACTCAGCACTAGTGCTCATCCACTTTTAAACTTGCATCCTTTGGACATACCATCTGAGACCTCAGGGATTACTTGCAGAAATGCTGAGCATCCAGTACTAGCTGAAGTCAACAAGTATACAAAACACTTGAGTATTTTTAATATTAAGAAATGCCAGGTTTGTGGTTTGGGTTTTTTTGTTTTGTTTGGGTTGTTTTGTTTGTTGTTGTTGTTTTGGTTTTTGGTGGGTTTTTTTTAATATCTATCTATATATATCTATATATATATATCTCTCTCTCTCTCTAAACAAACCAGACTGGAATAATCTCCAAACATTATGGAGCCCTTTTGACTTCTGTGTGGTATCTACAAATTTTGTCCGTAGGAATATTGGTAGAAAATATTATAATGGAGAAAACATAAAGAACAGCTTAGAGAGTTCAGGTGTCAAAGCCCTTACAGAGCCCCTCTCTGTTACAGGCTGTAGAGGAGTCCACCAGAGACTACACAGGCAACTGTTTGCTACACAGGCAACTTTACATCTGGTATTTCCCAACTCACAAGTGCCGAGTTAGACACTCCTGTGCATGGATTTTTACTTAGGTGTTGTACCTGCACAGTGACATGTTTCCAGCAGCATGGACCTTAAGGCACTCAAAATCCAAGCTTTGCTTTGATGTCTCCAACTTCTTGCTGCAGCTAGTTGTATGTGCTGTGTGTCTCATTGGTAGCACCACCAATGTAGTGACATGGGGCATGGGGCCCCTCCTACAGACCTGTTACAGCTGCCTGATACAAGGAAGACTGAAGATCATTTAGCATCCTAATGCTTGCAGAGTTACTACTACTCTGCTTCTGACCATACTTGGAGAGGGCACCTCTCTTAAGCCTACTTAATAACTCCAAAAGATACCGGGGGGAGTGGGAGCCTTTCATTCCAGTCTTTGTAAAATAAGTGAGGTCCCACTTAAGATTGAAGTTTGTCTCTCCTGCTCACCAGCCCTCTCTATGAAGGGGACTTCCACATAGCCTGTCCCTCCTGGGATGGCTCCTCACTGCAAGCTAACACTTCTTTTTAATTTTACTGTAACTTAATTGTGCAGAGAAAAACAGAAGTTCTTGCTGTTTTTCTTAGCACAATCACCAGTTTCTTCCATGAGTAACATTTTGTTTAACCAGCATGTCTCATTTTTATTTAAATGACTGAACTTAAAAGGCTAAAGGCAATCCTGTATGTTCCCTTTGGTGGTTTTTTATTTCCTTTTAAGCTATATAGAGTTCACAGTGCCTGTTCATTTGAATTCTTTGTGTATCTCTAGGAAATTAACACATGGGAGTCTGTCTTTTTCATTGCTTAAAGAAGAAAACAAACCCAAAAACAAAACAGTACTGTATAGGGTTTTGTGTGTCAACATGACAATAAATACCATTCAGTAGACATAAATGGGTTTGTAATTTCTTTATCTGAAAACTAATCTCACTAATTTCAGTAGAAGTGTTCACAAGAGAGCAATTACCAGTTATCTCACAGCCACACGTGAGCAGAGAAGGGCCAGATTAAAAAAAGTGTTACAAACAATTTACTCTTTCAAAACCACAAAAATAAAGCAAGGCCTTCCTGTGCACATTGTGCAATCCCCCATCATCTCATTTTTCCTGAGCCAGCACCAGGAAATTTGAGGATAAAGCCTAGGTCTAAAAATCCTGCCTTTTTCTCCTTTCTCACAGAACAAAGAAGGCAATGGGAAAAGATCTTCAGTATTAATGAATTCTTTCACAAGCATTCAATAAGACAACTTGTGACCTTTCTTCTAATTAAGTAACTTTAAAGTTTTTTAATTAAACAACTTTATTTTAATTAGAGTGTGTGGCCTTCTCCCCATTCCAAAGAAACAACCAGCAGGAAGGCTGAAGGAATGCTGGAGCAGCACCTCCACTTTCCTTCCAGGTGCAAAGGGTTTGCCAGCAACTGTCTGGACATCCCCAAGGCACCAAGGGCTGCTGGTGGGGCGGCCCCCCAGAGCCTCACAGTTCTGCCCAGCACTTGCTTGTCAGCTGAATTCTGAAACCTAGTGAAGATCAGGAGGTGGATGCCAAGGGTGTCCAACTGCAGGTGGCTCAGGCCACAACCCAGGAGAGCACTAAAAGTGATGTTGTCTAATTGAGAGCACTCTTCAGTAAATTATTCATAAAACAGCCATGGCTAAAGGCAGGGGAGGACAGAGCCTTAGCTAGTAAACAGCAGCAAAGCTAGATTGGTTTCAACAGATCTGAACGTGGGAAATGTTGAACACATCTTTTAAGTATGCAAAGTCCCATTGACATTAAGCAGAAGGCTCCTTAAAGACATTCAGATTTGTGACTTAAAGACTTACATGTCTCTTTTGCAAGGAGTGTTATGATGATAGACCATGAAATGCCGTTTGAAGTGTTGCGTGTTAATGTCTTCCCTAGTGTGGTGACATGTCAGACTATCGCCCATCATTTGAAATATCTGTTCCCAGGTTAATGACCATGGCTGCCAGAACAGCCTTACTTCCAACAGAAGATGTGTAATGATTTAAATTATTACAGTGTGTTCCCAGGCAGCACTTCAAACAACATTTAAATAGGGGAAAAAAATCCAGTGATTTAATGAAACAAGAAATCTATTCACTGTATAATCCTGGAAGACTTTTCTACAAGACTTAAATTAGGAGCCTTAACAAATCTCTCAAAGGCTTTTAGCAACTTATGTGTGTTTATGTTTAATAAAAATGGTGGAGGGTTCCAGCTAAATTAAATTAAACTAGTTCTTATTTCCTATGTTTTGAAAAGGCATCACATTAATACCATGATGACTTTCTTCATGGAAATATGATTCAATTCTTTGGCTCTCACATCTCTGTAACCTCAGCACAAAGGAAAAAAAAATCACAGCTGCAGTCTCTGAGCTCCTGGAGACAAATGTCTGAGAGCAAAGAAGACAAAAGAAACCTAAAGGGAGAGCTAAACCTTGGTAATCATTGTCTGGAAGGTTTGTGGCTGCCTCTGACTAACCATGTGATCCTATTTTTTAACATCTGAGTCATATCCTAGGGTGCTGCACCTCCCTGCAAATAAATAAATACATTTAAAACCACAGAGTAACAGATAATGTGAAAAGGTGGTGGGGAGGAGCAGAGGTTTGGTCAGGGCAGTGTAGAGGTAGAGATGAAACTTCAAGGATGAATAATTTCCGAAACCAAGGAGAATAAAAAATAAAACAGCAAACCAGACAGCAGTTACCTATACTATATTAGCAGAGACCAGTTTTACCACCTCCTCTCAAGATATGGTTCAATATTGGTAATAAAGTGGAGCAAGATTCTCCTCTAAATGACGGGGAAAGGAAACAATGTCACCAAAACAGAAAAGCCCAAAATCTAGCCCCAGTCCTTACTAAGTTTGGCTGTGCTGCAACACAGTAAAATTTAAGAACTACTCAGACCTACATAGTGGGACTGGGCAATCCTCCTCTCCCCTTCTCAAAGAGCAACAGACCAAAACAGGGCAATGGGAGTTCCCCTCGTTTTTATAAAGCAAGTGTGAATAAAAACATTGTCCTTCAAAAAGACCGTAAGTCTACTTTTCCTTACCTAGAAACATAATATTACACTATGGCATGACCAACAAGCAGCTCCAACTTGACTTCCAAGTGGCCACCTGCAAAGCTAGCAAAGCAGCACCTGGTTTCTGAGGTCACCCTCAGCTGGCACTGGCAGCTGCTGTGTTTGTAGCAGGAAACAGGGACCCCGAGGGCTTGGTCATCCACCACCACACACCTTGCACAGCCACTTACAGCACTTGCGCGGGTGGCTGTAGAGATGTTGCCCCAGTTGCACACAGCCACTTTAGGCTGGCTTTATTTTTATACAGACTTTGCATAGGTAAAAGCCACTTTACAACCTGCAGGGCAGGATGCTTTCAGACGGAAAACTGACCATGGTTGCCCAGATAACTTCTTGCTGAGCCTCATAGGGAATCGTACTAGCAAACCAAGTACTTAAAACACACAGCAAAAAAAGTATTTCTTCACTGTATGACATGCATAGTTATGCTGATGCAAAGCAGGGGACACAGCACAGGTGAAAAGAGCTATCAATGCAGGGTATTTTTCCAGCCAGTGCAGACACTAAATCAGGCATTGCAAAACCACATGCTCAGCCTCACAGCTTTCATCTTTGTCTGCTATTTCTGACCCCAAATGGATCATGGGACCTTCTGGCCCACAAAAGAGCTGAGGCTACAGCCAGCACACATAAGACAAATGTCCCTAAAAAGGTCTTGAAGTTAAAAAGATGTTGAATAGAAGTGCCATTCAAACACCCAATGACTTCTGGCAAGCCAGAGGGTGAATCTGCTGGGAGAAATGGAAATGGAAAGGATAAGGAAAGGAGAAACAGAATTAACAACCATTAGATGTTGATGTGTTAGACACATTATGGATTTATCTTTTAAGTCCACCTTGCTCTGTTAGTGAACAAACTTTCCCAGAATTAACCAATCACATAGATACACACACAATGTCTGGCTAAGTACAAAAATCCAAGATCCTAACAGTGTTGCTATATGCAAAACTGAAAGTACTGAGAGAAGAAAATGACTGAGAGGGCCCCTGCCCGAGGCCTCTGCCATCCCCCCAGTGCCTGAAGCTGGCCAGCCTCTTCTCTTTGCACAGGCTCTCTGCAGGGCAGGTATGGGTGAACCTACCTGATTTGTCCAAATAGTTTATTTTATATAGCTTAAATCTGGACGTTTATTACCCTTGTCACAGCAAGCTCTCTTTTCCTGCTGTCGCTGAATTTCAGGGGAAGTTCAGCAAAACATTAACTTTTTCTCTCACCTATGCTGTTAATTGCCTGTCTACAATTAAATTGAACACAGCAGGACAGTAAATGACAGAAAGGCATGATATTTTAGCCTTGCAGCTTAGTAAAAGCACTGATCTGGGCTGCCAGTGATACCCACATAGCACAGCTAAAAGATCAGTCTAAAACCAACAGTAACTTTTATACAGACCAATGATCTTTGGCTTAGGCTCCTTCCAAACATCCAGTTTTCACAAGTTACTCCAGCTGCCACTTGTATTTATTTTATAAGCACCACATGCTAAGTGTAAATTGCACAGCCACCACCACTGATTTCACCCCAGACACTTTTATACAAGTTACGGGCAGTGGAATCCAGCTTTAGGCTGAAGGCCAAGACAGACCTCTCCAATTGGGTTGTATAAGGGAGGCGTTTTTTTAATAAAATCCTGAATTAACCAGTATTTGGGAGAGCAGGAGATTTGGTTATTACAGCATTATAGGCTTGTAGCAGTTACCAGCATAGAGCCTGAAGAGAGAACCACCATGGCCAGCCCAGATCCAAGAACATACAGCCATGTCATGTGGAAGTTGCCATCCTGTCCAGTTGACAGAGAGATTACTACATCATCACCCATACACCAGGTCCTGCTTTTCAGTGAGCTTCTGTCCCACAGACTTCTGCGGGCAGAAGGTGTACCAAAGGGAAAAGACAAAACAAGCAGTGCAGGTTCTTTAGAAAGCAGGAGTGAGAAACAGTAAGGTCAACCCTGACCTCTTGAATCAAGCCATGCTTTTTCCAAGACTTTCTCATCTCTAAAAAACACTATAAAGGATACACAGTTACTCATCAAGGCCCTTTCCAGATCCAAAGCAGAGTTAAAGGACCTTAAGAGATGAAAGAACAGGCACAAGAAAACATTAAACAGTGTATCTAGGAGACATCTTGCCTGAATGGCAAAGTCTTACCTTTATGTAGATACTAGATCTATGTAATTTATGAATTTGCAGCTATTATTACCAGACACACTATATAAAGCTGTTTCCTGCTTTATTCTAGCCAAAAGGGCATCTCCCATACTAGGCCTTCTCACATTTAAAAAACACGTTTCTGTCCCCCTGTGGTTTTGGTTTGTGTGTTTGTGCTCGGGCTGGGGGCAGCGGTGCTGTCTCCAGAGCCCTCAGTTCCCACACACTTGGCTGCCATTCACTGCCTGTGCAGGTCAGACACATCCCTTGGGCTT
Organism: Chaetura pelagica; assembly: GCF_000747805.2. NCBI lineage: Eukaryota > Metazoa > Chordata > Aves > Apodiformes > Apodidae > Chaetura > Chaetura pelagica. The sequence goes on from NW_009970725.1 coordinate 3,222,680, forward strand.
CTGAGGTCACGGCATTACAGGCGGCCACCACAGCCTTCCCAGCAGCAGGTCCCAGCAAGGCTTTTGTAGGTGCACCATGCAGCACAGCCAAACAGCAAGGGAAGTGCATGAAAATCAGCTTTGCTCACCTGCAGTTGAAGGAGGTATTTAGATGGGAAGGTCTTCCAGGGCAGGAATGACATGTTTGTGCTGATGTGGGAGCCTGTGAGACCTTACCCCCTGTCCCCCTGTATTAGTTCAGTACAATAGGACAGATTTTATCATACAACAGGACCAACAGTGTGTGTAATGGTTGTTGTGATGCTCTGGAGTCAAAGTGTGGTTCCTTTCTACATATTCTTTATTTATGCATTAGTGTGTGTATATATAAACACATGCATGTATATACACACAAATGCATATATACATGTAGGCATGGGTATTCATCCACTGTTTATATATTTTATAAATATACGCAAACTCTGTATATAAGAAACCCCAGGGAAATAATTCTCCAAGAGCTTTATATATGCTTTCCTCATGGAAAACCTAAACTTGCTCATTTATTGGATATTCCCTCTGATATATTCAGCCTGCATCTGTTGGACAGGACAAGTCAACCCTTGCATTCCTGAGAAGTGATTAAGATTTGACCTTCAGTTGTTGGCATGATTTCATTATCTTGATTCCACAGAATCGAAGAGGACACATCCATGTCCCCCATGTTCTGGAGCTCCCAGAACTGGACACAACATAATAGATGTGGCCTCACCAGTGTCAAATAGAGGGGAAGGATCATCTCCCTTCTGCTGGCAACACTTCCTAACGTAGCACAGGAGGCTTTTGGCTGAATGGCAACACAATCGTCCGATCTGTCAAGCACTGCCTCCTTCCAGTTTTGCTTTGTCTGCAAGTTTGCTGACAGTGCACAATCTCCCATCATCCAGGTTATTAGTGATGAAGTCCAACAATGTCTGGCCCCACTTTTGACTCCTAGGGTACACCCATGGTGACCAACCTCCAGCTGGACTTTGTGCCACTGATCATAATGTTCTGAGCCCAACAGTTCTGCCAGTTAAATCCATCTCAGTGTTCACTTACCTGACCCATACACCATCAGTTTGTTTGTGAGGATGTTATAGGAGACAGTGATTAAACCTTGCTATTACAATCAAGATAAACAACATTCACTGCTCAAGTCATCTCATTGTAGGTGGTTGTAAATCCATTGCAAACCAATGCTGAGTGTGCCAAATCACCTTCTTGTCCTTCGTCCAGTTAGCAATGGTTTCCAGGATTATTCACTTTATCATCTTCCTGGCATCAAGATGAGGTTAACCGGCCTGTAGTTCCCTGGATACTTCTCCTTGAAGACAGGAGTGACACTGTCTTCTTCCAGTCCCCAGGAACATCTCCTCAATTGCCATGACCTTCCAAAGACAAATGAGAGTGGCCTCAATGACATCAGCCAGATCCCTCAGAAAAGGCATTGAGTACCTGGGCCTTTTTCAAGCTCTTTGTCACCAAGACCCATACACAGTTCAACAACTAACCCACATTTTTCCTAGTCTTCCTTTTGCTGCTGATGTAACTGTAAACACCTTCTTCCTTTCTTGTTGCTGTTCAACATCCCTCATCAGATTCAACTCCAGGTGCACTTTGCCTTTCCCAACCCTAACCTTATACACTCAGGGTCTCTGTGTTTCTCCTGGGTCACCTGCCCCTGCTTCTACCTCTTGCATGCTTCCTTTTTATGTTTGAGTTTTGTGAGGAGCTTCCAGTCACCTTTTGCTTGACAGTCTGCTCATCAAAATGGACTGCTCTCCACTTTGGGAAAGCTAATCCCTGAAAACCAATCAGCCCTCTGGGACCCTTGCTCTCCCCAGGATGGTCTCCTTTGGGATTCTTCCAAGCAGGTCCCTGAATAGACCAACTTGCTCTCCTGAAGTCCAGAACTGTGATCCTGCTTTATGACATTCCCTTCTTATCTCAGGATCCTGCCCAGCACCATCTCATGACCACTACTGTCCCCAGCCTTCACATCCATGGCCAATCTTTCCTTGTCTGTAAGTATGAGGCCTAGCAGAGCACGTCCCCTCATGGGCTCAAAAAGCTCAAAGCCCCTTTCTGACAAGAAGCTCTTCAGTATTCATACTACATACCATAGATATCAAAAACCAGGCTAAAATGTTACCATCCACTTCTCTCTACAGGTAAGAAAAACAAGCAGTCAGAGTCAGAGATGCCTTAACATTTATATTGGTTTTAGCTTTTTAGTGATTTTTACCACCACCATCCCAATTATCACAGAGATTATGCTACTCATCAAGAAGAAATTAAGTATCCCACAATAATCTTTGTACAACATTAGCAAAACACACCTGCTCTAGACACAGAAGGAAATAACATATCTGATACAAAGTCCACATTCAGTAAGTGCCTTAAGAGAAACTTGGCTGTCCATTCCCTTGGACATCAATAATACCTAAAGCAGCATGTGCCCCTTAGCTAAAAGGGGGAAGAGGAAGGCCACCATATTTTAAAGACTGCCTTCATCAATCTCATGACAAGAACTCCATCAGGTATGATACTGTGCTATAGGCTAAGCTGTAGCAAAGGACACCAGAGCCTGCCTACAGAAAGTACCCCAGGATACCTGACGCCCACACCCACCCAGACAGACAGCCCCTCTAGTCAGATAAAACTTTACAATGTAGATTTTCTAGCAGACACAGAAGAGGTCACTCTCACTTCCTCTTGCTCACCTGCAGGTAATTTTCCACCAGGTCGCATTTCAATTTGATGAGAGAGTCAATTATCTGATGAGACAAAGACCTCAGCATCCTAACTGTTATGCCAATTAGTCCCATCAGCAGCTATCAATCCTGCTCTTTCCTATAAACAGGAAAACAGTTACCTCTCAGCCTACAGTACAGGACTGTTTGCCACCCTTCCTCTCACAAACATGTAAGTTCCATTTTTAGGGTATTTTGATTATTAACTGTGACTGCATGAGCAAAAGGCTGTTTTCACTAAGTATCTCTTTAAAAATTCTACACTCAACAAAACTCTACCTTCAGCTGAAAGCCATTTCCATTTGGGTAGAGAAACATGGCTGGATTTTTGTTTTGTTGGGGTTTTTAAAAATATAAGTAGGAGTGTAATCTGAGTGATCTTGGATGCTGTTTTTTTAATACCATCTCAGAATTCAGTTCTGTGACTCAGTAATTAAGCATTCAGTAGAGCACTCAGAATTCATTTCAAATACCCGTTTCCTTCTACTGCAACTAATGCACTGACACTGCACCTATTATATAAATGAGCAAACCTTTACCTCTAGTTTCTGTCTATCTTAAATTTACACTTCTAATAATAATGGTGCACCAATAATAATTTCTGATGTATTTCTAGTATCATCTAGGACTCTGTGCTGGTTTGGTTCTGGCATGGTTTCAGTAGCACAGGTGGCTCCTGTAAGAAGCTACTAAAAGCTCTCCCGGCTCAGGTAGCCAAGGCCAGAGCCATTAGAGAGAAAACAGATGTGCCTCTGTGATTTATATATGAACAAACTGCTGTAAGAGCCGAGCAGAGAGCAAGGAGAAGAGCTGTTCTGGAGGGCTGAAAGCATTACCGGGATAAAGATCTCTAGGCTGATGGGGAAGAAGGTGCCGGAGCAGAAGTTTCCCTGCAGCCCGTGGGGAGATGGCAGGCTGTGCATCTGCACTCATGGACGAATGTGGTGGAGCATTCCCTGAAGGTGCTAGGAGGGGCAAATGTGGACTAGCAACCCATGGACTTGGACCTGCAGCCGTGGAGGACCCCATGCCAGGGGAGGTGGCTGTTCCCGAAGCAGCCCGTGACTCTGTGGGAAGCCCAGGCTGGAGCAGCTCTGGACCTCATAAGAAGGACTCATGAAGGAGAGGTTCGTGGAGAACTCTCACCCATGGGAGGGACCCCATGGGGAAGTAGGGAAGGACTGTAAGGAATTCTTCTTCCTGAAGAGGAAGGAGCAGCTGGAACCACCAGCCCGTGAACTGACTCTAAACCCCATCCCCTGTCCCCCTGTGCTGCTGGGGGGAAGGAGGGAGAGAAACCAGGAACAAAGTGATTTGGGCCCAGGAAGAAGGGAGGGGTGGGGTAACATATGCAAGCACTGCTTAAATTTGAGTAAGCAGCCACATGGCTTGTTCTTTCTTGTTGTGTTAGGCCCAAGACAGACAGACTAGAGCATCCCTATTGAGATTCAAACACTGCCTTTCCTGCAGATTACACTAAGAGGCAGTGAATTTCAAGAAAACCTTTGGTAAGACAACCTTCCCCCAAACCTCTGCAAAGTCTCCTTTTTTAAGGTTGTACTCACAGAGTAGTGAGCAACACTGTTTTTTTCCTCAAACAGGAATACCAAGACCATCTGCTAGAGCACACTCAAGCCTTTGCCTTGGTTGTCCCCAGACTCCAGAAGACTGAAGCTGACAACTCCTCTGCCGCCAGACATGAATCCAACCCAGTCTCTGCTCCAGTGGCTCAGCTGTACTGTGCACTTACACAGGCAACTGCTTGTGCATTCAAATTTTAAAAACCGAAAAGGAGTAAGAATGTTTTTTCAAACTTTAACCCCTAACTTTTTTTTTTTTTTTTTTTCCAGACACCTCTGTAGCCCACCAATATGCTTATTAATCTGAAATACATTTCCTGGCCATTTTGGAAGCAGTGCACAAATGGCCAGGGTCCAAAAACTAGAAAGCAAAAAGCAGAGAGATATTTCAGACTGCAGGGAGGCACAGCTACATCCCAGAGATGCAGGAGTTGACACAACTCTTGAGAGGACAGACAAGCCCTTACAAAATATGTACACACACAAGGTTTTTATTCCTTATTTTACAATGAAACCTGAAGATGTTTTCCCTCCTTAATACAAAAATAGTAATCTTCAGAACACTTGGATGAAGGCAAATACAGATCGGAGCTGTAAAAGTATTCTGTGCTAGAAATACATACTGCTTAACTGCCCCATCAGAATTTGATCTCAAACCCATGCATTTTGACCGTCATTGTTAAATTTCCCCTATACACATTCCAAAGCAGAACATGAGTTTTTTTCTTTATTCTGCAAAGTATTATGGAGGGTGTATGATTAGTCCTGTAAAATGTGCATAAGGATTGTTCTTCCCTCTGCACTAAGTTTTCATCTTCAAACATCACACAAGGATCTCTCTGCTTAACCAAGAGCTTCAGTAGCTGAGATTTTGCCATGGATAAAGACAAGCATAAGCCATGATGAAAGAATGGATCAATACTGGAAGGTATCCATCCAGGAGAACAAAGAATCCAAGCTGTGATCAGTTTCCAGGTTTTCCATTTATTTCTGACTTTGATAACTGCTTCTGTAAGGTCTAAATGTTCTTACCTCAAAGGGATCCCAAGCAATACCATGAGAATACAGAATAAGTATCACTACATTACAAGTCACAGTAAAGAACTACTTACCAAACAGCATTAGCGATATGGCATGAATTTAATACCAAAACATTTTGCCACTTGTCTTTAAAACAGTGCAGGTAAACATCAGATTCCAGGCACTACACATAAAAACACCTGCAACAGAACTCAGATTCTTGCTAGTTTTACTAAACCAGTCCTGCCTGGGCACAAATTACTGGTCACCCATCTATCTAGATCACTAGACAATGCAATTTCAGTTGTATAGTCGCAGGCATGTAAAACCCAAGCACCCCAGTTAGTTGGCACCCCAGTTTTAAGTAGCCAGAAAACAGTACATTTTTTGCATGGTGTCAGGAGTTGTATATACTTAAATTATATTAATTCCTTCCCTCTTGACTTCCCCCTTGTCTTCTGCTAGAGGCAGGTTACAGCTGCATATGTGACCTTTGCATCTGTCAATAAAGCAGTGCACCATTTTTGTTAGCTTCTGTTTCAATAATACTAATGATCATACAGATATTATAGAATGATAAAATCACAAAAACACAGTAAAGCATTAAAGATTGATGGTTAACACTGCTACATGGAATGAATAACACAACCATTCCAAACAAGTCTGGACCTAAAAGTGAAGAGTATTTGAAATGCTAGAAGAAACAGTGACTACTCTAAGGAACATGGGCAGTTCAGAACTATTTTTTAACAGATTGAAAGCAGGGTGGTAGAATGAAGAACTTCCAAAGCAGTCATCTATTCACAGCATCCCACTCTGAAGATCAAAACCATTACACTACTAATTGAGGTGATACTCACAGATTTTAAAAAATTAGTGTTTAATGCACAATCTGAATGATAGCTCAAACACATAATTACCTAAGCAATTAAATAACATAAAAACATTGCTAACTAGGAACATCATGGCTATAAATTTTCATTTGGCATTATTTCCGTACATCAAAATTACAGCATTTAAGGAATGGATGTATAGGACTAGCTTAGCATGAGAATTTTGCTATAAAATGCAATGACTCATACATTTGATAGTGCAAGGACACAGATGTTCGAAAAGTTTTCTAGTAAGACTAAAAAATCCAATGTATTGTCACAGTACTACCACAAAAGATCATAAATTTAATCTGCAAACCTTCATACATAAAAAAACCCCAACACGTATGTATGACAGGAAACAGTTTCAGAAAACACAAACCAAGATGACTACATCTGTCTTCACGAATCCCAACTCTGTGATATTGTGGCAATGAGATTAATTTAAAGGTTTCTCAGAAGCGGACGGTCCCATAGCTCAAACTGTGACACACCCCCCAGAGATGAGGAATAATGCTCTCTCCTGAATCTGCAGTCCAGCAAACAACAAACACTGGAAGGAACTGTCAGCCAGAAAAGGCAGGGGTCAGAGCTGCTGGCAATTCACTCAATACTGTGTCAAAAGCAGAGCTTTTAACAGACTTGTTGTTAATGGTATTGACTCTATTAACTACATATATACATTAAACTTTTTAACTGTTGATGACCAAAGAGCCAGCTATCAGCATCACACACTTCCATGATTTTGGTTTACACAGCTCCTCGTGGGGGAAAGTTCTGCATATCAAAACCTCAAAGAAACAGTCATCTCAACCTGCTGCACTTCATCACCACATTTAATAATTTTAAATGCAGGGATTTTGCATCACAAAAAAAGCCAAAGAAATGAAGAGAACTGGGTTAAGTCCTATCAGGCTGAATTTAAGGAGTTACAAGTACGACTTCATCTCCCAAAGCCATTCTGTAAGGCTCAACCCTCTCTCCATATTAACCCCATTTTCATGACACTGGAAAGATCTGCTAGAAAGAGTCTTCCACATCTTTCAAGATGACCACACAGCTCTACTGTTTGAGCTGCTCTCATCCTACTTGTAGCATCTTTCATTCCTGTGACAAATGGGAAAAAGTAGCCCCTTTTTCATGGTCTATTCTCAAGTCAGTAACAGGTTAGTTTACCACTACCAGGTTTCATCATTATTTTTTATCTGTAGAAATTTCAGAGGGAAATCAAAGCCTTCATACCCCTCTCATTCCTGCATACTTAAAAAACATAGTAAAAAGTCAAAATTAAAGCAGCCAACGTGCCAATGTGCATACCTACACACCTATAATAATCTCCAGGGAGCAGAAGAACAAGCACAAAACAGCTGATGAGAACCTTATTTGTTTATGTCTGCACAGGCAACCCTTCAGTATTTCCGAGTTAACAAATATACAGTGTTTTTTTTAAACCCAAACTACACAGTTTATACACTATAAAATCATGTTTACATTTTATCAATTCTGCATATATTAAAAGCAGAAGGTTGGGAGGGTTCCATTAAGAAATGGTGAAAAGTCAAATTAGTATAGAAACATGCATTATATCAAGAGAACACAAACACTGGTTATTTGTGCATTATCTTAGTTATCCCAGTAAGTTATCCATTTACATAGTTGGGCACTAGTAGAAATATCAAAAGCCTTTTTATATTTATCACTATTTTTAAATGGTAAAGATTGAAAAACTTCATGGAACTGTTTGAATATGGGAATTCTACTCGAGAGTCGGTATCGGATATTTATTTTACAGAATGGAATTTACTGTACATTCATTTACAACTGCTTATCAATCAAGCTGAAGGTACAGATCCATTTAAGAAAACAAACAAACAAACAACAAAACCCAAATACAAAATGTTAGAAACTGCATTAACACTAAGCTACTGTAGAAAGTTGATAACTTAATCAATGAATGCAGTACTCATTCCTTTGGAAGCTGAAGTCAGCTAGTGAAATGTCTTACATTGTATTTTTTTGAAGCAGCATAAGTAATTTTGGTACTTCCAGCTTTACAGGCAATATGTCAACCAGATCATTTTAGCCCTCCCCACCTAAGAAATGTTCCTAGGCTTCACAGAAGAGTTCTGAACACATTATTTGGAAAAATTTATGAGACATGCATTTTTGTCCCACTGCTTCACTTCTATCTAGAATTTTACTTGCATAAAAGAAACAAACAGTATTTTAGTCAGTTCTTCTTTCTTTTTGTTCCAGTAACAGACTTTCTGAACCCCAGTGTACTCCTCCTTCTCTAGCAGTTGAGACAAGCCACAGAAGGGGCAATCTGGCCAGGTTTTCAATATCTAAAGGCCAGAAAAAAAAAACAAGTGGTAGACAAACATCTGCCTCTGTCAGAGGATGATTATTACCTGGTGGCCTGCTACGTGAGCCTTCTGCATCAAGACAGTGTAAGAACAGGGTAATAAATATGTTTAGGCCCTAAATTAGTCCTGAAAAGAACTGAGCAGGAAATTAATTTTCAAAAACTCACCATGTAAGTAACAAATACTTGCATAAATTACACAGGTTTTTATTATTATTATTATGGTTGATCAACTGTCATAGCACGAACTAAATTTTTCCCTTAAGTATCCCTTATACAGTAACAAATATTTAGGAGGAGTGTGGATTATGCATTTATTTCATAATCACAGAGGGATTCATTACCTACTGTGTCTTGCTGGGTGCCAAGTATTCTAATCTTGCTTCCAGAAAGAGGAGCACAACCAAGGCAGTCAGTAGGTGCACACCTTGCAACATTTTCCATACTTTATTATAAATGAGTAAGGCACATTACTTGTATTTCCATAGGCTTGCTCATTGTATCTTAAGGCTTACGAAGCATGAATCATGCCATCTGTGGGGTTTTTTTCTTTGCTTCATAGTAAAATTATCGCTCCCTCGAACAACCAAGACACAAGAAGTTTGACAATGCTTCAGAGCACAAAGCTGGTTTAAATCCCAGTTGATGACCACCACCAGGACGTGAATTTTCAGATGCAATCTGAAAAATCATTACATTTAGAATTCTTGCACTTTGCCCCTCATACAACCAGACTGAAATGGTGCTCTGCTTTGTAAGACATACAGTTTTGAGAAAAAAAACCTCACATTTGCTAACAACAGCAAATTCAAATCTGGCAAAAGGAAAGATAACACAAGTCAAATTCTCTTCAGGGGAAAACTTAACTTCTGGCATCTAAGTAGGATACTAAAGAGAAACCACAAGAACATGAGACAACAAATCACTTAGTAAACACTGATCAGACATGGATATACACAAAACAATGTAACCTTTCTGGAGGTCAATAAACAGCACGCTTCAAAATCTCCTTCAGGTAAAAACAGTTTCATGGAGGCTCTCAACTTCATGCAGTAGTCAAAGACATTTCAAAATTTCGTAATTAATTGCACGTCTTCCAGTGTGAGCAAAATGGAAAACCAGCACACCTGAAATCACTGCAGGAGTATTTTTAGTCATGCTTTATATTACATACCCTGGTGTCCCTCCACTACCTTTTTCTTCTGCAAAATGCATCTGCTTACAGCTAGATATGTGTATTTTCACAGCTACAAATGGCTAGAGTACAGACAAGAGCTAGAGCTGTTGTGGGATCAACTTGCACCACATCTAACTAAGCAAACATCCAGCTCTTCTTCATGCTCTGTAAGTCAGTCTCTTAAATTACGTTACCAACCATATCATAGTCTATGCGTGTTTCTCATTCTCTTGATAGTTTATGCTGAAATTTTCCCAAAAATTCACATCTCAGAACTGCACAGTTCCATTATTTTAATTGATTCAATAGATTAGCAGTGTTAGTGCAAGAAAAAGATTTAATGGCATCAAAATAATTCAAATTGAATTAAGTAAGAATATGCTGCAATGCACTTCAGCCAAACCATCACAAATGATATGTTATATACAGACACGAGGTAGCTGGCAGCTATAAATCCACCAATTTCATAAATGTCCAATTTGTCTAAAAAGCAGAAACTGACAAGTACTACGTAAACCTTTACATTTAAAAAAAAAAAATTAACACCTAGCTTATTGCTTTTAAAGGTTCATTCTTTACATCAGAAACAGGTAAAGGCATATCAAACAAAGTTACCTGGCTCTTGTTGGCTTTTGATTATACTATCTTTTTCAAAAGAACCACTAAATTAAAGTTGGAATGGAAACAGTGGACTGGCCCTCAATGTTACATGTTCCCACCGAGATGAACAAAAGGGTTGCTTTTTCAAAGGTGGGGGGTATAATTTCCAGAAGTACAGCATCAACTACTTTCTTACGAGAAATCAGTAACAGAACTAAAACCAGTGTTCCCAGTAGACATAATACATTGAAAAAACAGACCAACAACTGGAGAGGCAGAAAGCACTCTGGCTTTGAAGACAGTGGTGTCATGGCAAATACATGCAAATGGAAATATGATCATCTGTATTACAGGTGCAGTTTTTATTAAAGCTTCTTGAATTTTCTTTTTTGTGTGTTGCAGAAGAGGCAAAAGTGTAACAGACAAGAAAAAAAGGCAAGAAACATAAAAAGAGGAAAAGCTGCAAGAAAGCAAGAATCATGACAGCAGCTGCAAAGGCAAGACAAAGGACTTCAGAAGTAGGACAGATTTCAGCAGTATGGTCCAAAAACTGCTCAGAGGTCAACTAAGCAAAGTGAAAGTAATGCTCATTTCTCAAAAGAATCTGGAGGGGAGGTGAAGGAGAGAAGGGTAAGCAAGGGGATTTTTTGTTTTTGTTATGGAGTTAGTTTGGGGGGTTGCTTCATTTAAAAAAGTATCTATTTATACACATACAACGCAAACTTGCCCGAAGAAGTGGTACTGCAGATGACAGAACTCACTCCTCTGCAACAAATAAAATACCTTAACCTCTCAAGTAAACTAAGCATATAAAAGTGGTAAGAATAAAAGGTGCATGTAAAACCAGCAGCAATATTATGTTTGGCTTTCCACTACTTCTGCAAGTTACTGTACATATATTACATCACTATTATAGAAATGGCACAGCCTCAGACACTTTCCACATTTTATTTACATTTTAAGACTAACTTTAATCTCAATCACATATCCATACATTTCCTTTGTTTCACTAGAACTTAAATGCATGGTTTATTAGAACAAAGACTGTAAACAAATATTTGCCATGTCCAATACATGTAACACACAGGAGCTGCTTAACAGAAATTAATCCCCCCATTTTATAAATACAGGTATCAAAACAATCCTGAACATACTTTGTGACACTACTAGTAGTCGGCACCCACACCCTTGCAAAATTAAACAAGATGAGCAACGGTATTCACTGTACCCGCTACTTTAAAACAAATTTAACTGCAGCTCTTTTACTAAGCAAGATGGATAAAGCATGCCATTGATATTTTGCCTTCTCAAGAGATTATTTTCAGTAACATATATTATTCCACAGCAATCTGACTCTTCCTGTCATGCTTTCATCTTGTAAGACCTGAATTCCAATTTTAGGCTATTTCAGGCTTATGCTTAAATGACAGTGCCTCGATAAGAGAAAAAAAAAATAATTGTGCTGCCTTTTTCTCCCATAGTGCCTGAAAACATATTGGGCATACATATAATATATATATTCTTACAAATGTCCAGGTCATGTACACCAGCTGAAATTCTTTAATGTGTGGGTGTTTGCATTGTGAGATTTAATCAAGACATTAACATGAGTAGAAGGTTGTTGTTTTAAGACAGAAGTTTGAGAATCAGCTAAAATTAATTGTTGTAAGTTTGTCCCTCTGGAGGTTGTGGAAGCTTCATATTTTCTTTGGACATCATTAGACGTCTTAGCTCTTGAAGTACAACTTTAATGCTATAAGAATTTTGCCATTTTGCTAACACTGGTATGCTCCGTGCATCCACCTGCAAAAAGAAGAGGAAGTTGTAAGATATGATGTAATACAAAATCTCTACATATTGACCATACATATTGTTCTAAGACAGAGCCTAAGCATTCCCTGACACTTTATCTGGGGCGTGAAGTCCCTGTTTGCATGAAGTCATTTAAGAAAAACAATCATATACTTACACACAGATTCTGCAATAAAATCCATGCAGGTGGACCCTTCCATCTGTGCTGATACTAGTATTAGAAGGAAAATTTCAGATTACCCCCCAAAAAAGTAATCACCTTCATTGTGCCAATATACACACATGGAGTTTCCTCAGTTCTTTAAAACCTTGCCACACGAGTCCACAGAATACCCTTCCCTTGTTTTTCCTCTTGCCACAGGTATCACTAGTGATTTATTTCACATCACTATTACATGATGCTTCTGATACATCAAGAGTCACTATGTATACTACAAAATGGCTTAAAATATTGAAGTAACTAATCCATAATGTTTGGACATTTCTTAGTTCTTTGCAATCCTTCTTACAGTAAGCCACCTTATGGAGCTGTGAAGATTACTGTACATCACTTACCAATTTGAATATGAACTGAAAGGAAAGGACATGGGACTTCTCCTATGCGTTTATAAAACCTGTGGGACAATTTACACAATTATATTATAACAGGGAGGTTTCCATGCAAAAGTCAGCAATTGAAAGTCAGCTTGGGAATTGTTTTGGCAGCAGGGAAGTCCTGGCCACCCAGCCCCTGGTAAAGAGGAACTTAAGATGACAGGGGGTCCTAGAGCTGTGCAACTGCGAAGCAGACCCATCCACAGGAATAGGGCTATTGCACACTACTGAATTCCACTGGCAGAGCACCACAGGTAGCTCATACAGATATAAAAGTGCTGGAAACTACTGCTTTACAATTTAGGCAGCATAAAACATCAAGAAGCTTCTTATCCCGTCTTAATTAGGGCAAACTGAAAGAAAAAACAACACTCGAATCAGAAATAAGAATGTTAACACTGATGTTTTATTTCTAAATCGTTTGAAGTGAAGCTGTCTATTCTCAGATGAGACAAAATTTTTTTGGAGGAGGAAAAAGAAGTCAAGGTTTAACAATATGCTGGTCTGGGCAGCAATGTTAGCACAAGAAACTTCTGCTCCCTCTCACTAAGCACTTGTTCCTTTAATGGTGATACAGCCTAACAGCTCAGGTGAACCATGAGATGAATGTGAAGCTACCTTCTGACCTGAACAAACAGAACCCACCTGGTTTAAAAAAGCACCTCAGAAAGAAGTGACCAATTCACAGGTCAGCACTATAAGCATTACACTTCACATAAACAACGTTCTGCTCAGAATCAGGAAACTCTTAAGTCAGCAGAGCTGACAGAGACAGTGTATCATCAAACCACATTATAGCAGGCAGTCAGATTACTTAGTAATTACTGCAAACATCATGAATCAGGAAGAAAAAAAGTGCACCAAAAGGAAAGCTCCATTGTGCAGCAAGACCATGCCAATTTAGAATACACATGAGTTATGAACTAGTACAGGAAGGTTTGCATGTAACACTCGTCAGACCATCATTGCAATTTCTGGACTGCTATTACTTCTTATTTAAAGGGGTATTTAGTTTAACATGATAAATAAAAGAGGCGATATCAGAGCAGAATAATCTTTGAAATTGGAAAACAGGTTCTCTTTTCTTAAAAGGCAGACAATAAGATAAAACACCAATGAGTAAAAGGGAAATTCTGGTAAGGAATCACCGTGTTATCAAGTAGCAGCTTAACTAAAGAAACATTTAGTCTTAGTTCTGAGGTACAAACTCTAACAGATCTCTTCCTCTCCAATCCTTCTAGCTAAGATTAAAAGAACACTCCAGAGCTTATATCCAATCAACTGGACCAAACAAACTAGGAACAACACAAATTAATTTTGAAAGCTAGAACAGTAAATATCACACTACTCAAAACTGCTCTCTATACAGAAAATGTCATGAGAAGTGAATAATACCACACTTCTTTATGGGCTCCAGTAGAAAGAAGAAAAACTTAATGGTGGTTAAGTATCACAGTAACAGAAGAAACAAGGACTTGGATCTTATGTTCAACTAGCATATAGCTGCAGATATTTAAGAGCTTATTTCCCACCTTGCACATGCAGACACAGTCACAAACTTTTGTTAATACTCTGCAGCCTAATCTGACCTCCTCTTCAACTTAGCAAAATGGAACAAAATGTCAGGCTACTCTCCGAGTACATTGGTCTAAGTCAGTCCTTTGGCAGACCAGTAGTTTAAAAAATATCCATGTTAGCATGAATTACAATGCTTTATACTGAAGTAGATGAAGACAGATAACATTATGTATCAACTGAGCTGCCAAAAATAAAAAAAAAATTAAAAAAAAAAAAAAAGGGGTAAAGATACTACAGCAAACAACTATTAAGAGCCAGGTAATGGGTGTGAGATTCCCAACCTGGGAAGACATGCAGCTGAGGGTTGAAGCCCATGTCACAACAAACTGTTTTAGAAGACCACTGGTGAACTGACATGGATAAGAAGAAAAAGAGGTTTAGATTTTAGTAGGTCTGAGAAAGAAAACTAATATAATTATCTGTTTATACAAATACTGGGTTTAAAAAAAAAAATTAAAAAATGGCTGGAAAGGCAGTTGCTCTGGGACTCCCCAAATGAATGTCTCCAGCCTGGCAATTTCGCTTCCATACTGACTCTTCCTCGACTCCTTTTGCAGGCTCTCTCAAGTCTGGAGATCTATCTCAAGTACAGCACATGTCAGTCTGTCACCAGCCCTGTTCAAACAATGCAATGCTACATACACTGGCTGTACTGGAATGTGAGACCTGACTTTTCCAAGTAAAGTCCTCCAGCTTTTCTTTCTTAGCTGGGAATTTATAGCAACAAATTCACAGCCCTTACACTCTAACAATGTAATGAATGTTTTCTCCATAAAGACTGCTGAATGTGACATTTTCGTTGCTGTTTATCTAAAGTCTCTACTCTGCATATCACCAACTCTTATGACATCTTGCAGCACGAATCATTTTGGCTTGGGTTCTGTTCTACGTGTTGCAGAATTTATTTCCAAGTTAGTGCACAATAAATTCACTTTATTAAGAACAATGATAAGATATTTGGAAAAATTACACAAGCTATGTCCAAATCACACAGAAGCATTAGGTAATATTCAAGTACAAATCTGAGGACAAAGAGGGAGAAATGCCAAGGTCACAAAAGCCAACAGAGCTGAAAACAGTAACCTGAAGGCTATTCTATTCTGGAGGCACACCAGAGTAAATCTTGAAACAATATCACGAGAAGCAATATGCATAGCGCATAATTTTTTCTACACAATTTAAATGAAAGCAAATAATTTTATATAATGTTGCAAAGTATTGAGTGTTTACAATGTTCCCAACATCTTAAGAAGCAGCAAACTGCTTAGTCTACAATAAACATACTCAAAGGAATAGCTGCAGGACAGCTTACAGATTTATAGCTGACAGTCCCAAGTGAGTTTAAAGGAAACAAATATTTCCAGTTGTAAATATTAAACAAACAGAAGTGATCACAAAATCTGCAAGACAGACTGCTGAAGAGCACTCTTATGAATGCAAAAATCAGACCTCAAAAGACCATGTGAAAATAAATAGCATGTCAGAATGCCACCTGTGTTTTATCAATACAGGATATTCAAGTCTCCAAGACACAAGACCCTGCAGTACTAAGCATAATAATTTAAAGACAATTTTACAACAGTGATGCAATTAGCACATAAAGGCATTTTGTCCAACCCTATGTAAGTACTTGGACTAGCTTTTCTGAACTTTGTACCCTAAATCTGTCTCCAAACTCAGTAGCTCCATAGGCAAATTGAAAAAGCAGAAAACACACCAAAATTAACTTGCAGATAAGAAAAAGGAGGCAATTGAAGACGGTGCCTCAGAGCACTTAAGTTTAGTCTTTTCCCATTAAAATACTCCTGAAGTAGCCCACTCCTGCACTAAATTTAAGGAACAGAGATCTCTGGGATCCGTGAAGTTATGTGGCTGATAGAAAAGCTACTTACAAGCAAAACTTCTCTCAGAACAATCACACGAAAGTCAAAAAACTTCTAACTATCAATGGAGATAAATTAAATTACACACGTGCACTTTTAATGCAAAGCATAAAAGGACTTGTAAGTCAAGAAGGTCAAGAACCACTGCCAGGAAGGCAGTTTTAAACCAGCTTCCTTAGATTACCATTAACTCTAGCACATATTCACCTCTAGCTTCCCCCTCCACACTCCAACTCAACAGAAATTATCACCCTCTAAACTCACACTGGGGTCTCTGCTTTTCCTCAGGTGTTAACTGGTACACACCTCCTGCAAAGTGTTCCTTAACAACGTTACAAATATTTTGAGAAGTATGATAATACTAATATGTCATACAACATCAGTTGCTGTTTATCTCAGGTGTCTTTTCTGCAAGTCACCAACTTTCTCAACTTTAACCAATGTGATCAAAAGCTGGCCACGTATCAAAAAACAGAGTGCAGGAGCACAGACAGTAGAGCTTGTCTGAAAATGAAACCCTGTCATTCATTCAAAGAATGCAGCAAACTGCTTATGATCTCTTGTATGAAAGACAATCAGAAAGTGACAGAACAGCTTGGAAGAAACACGAAGGAACTAAAATAGGAAGCAGCAATGTGAGTTGTTCTGGGGATGCTAAAGATGCCCCTGGTTTATCTGACACATTTGGCACAACTGTACTGTGTGCATTAAAAATAGTATCTAGTCCTATTAAAAACAATTTTTTAAAAAGGTTATTCACTGGCCTAGCAAATCCTTCATGAGATAAACTAGTTTATAGAACTGCTGGGGAAAAACTGAATTAAGGTTTTGTATAAGTTATAAACTTATTAAAATCAAGCTTTCCTGTAGCAATGACTGGATTTTAACAGTGCTTTTAAAACCACCAGAAGGATTTCCTGTCACAGTGTTCACCCCATTCCTCAGCAAGCTGAGAAGTGTAGACTTCTCCAAATAAAAGCTCAAGCCAACTGACTTGGTTAAGAACGAGCATTCAGGCTCTGCAGGTCTGAGAGTCTGCTTCTGGAAACCAACACCTATATTGTCATTCATGCACAGATGAAGCAGCAAGGGCATGCTTCTTGACTGATTCAGAATAATGTATGTTACCAGGGATAGAGGTTATAATATTGTATCAAAAGCTCTGCTGCATCACAACCTCTTAACATACACACACTTGGGCCACAAACCACCATTGTGATTAAGGGCAACAGCTGGTTGGTAGATAGCAATTTTAATAAGATCATAGGTAAAGTTGTTTGCTATACAAGAAGTACTTTCAAATTAGTTTTCGGTTATTTCTGAAGTCTAAGTGCACTGGCTTTGGATGACCAACCAGTACACTATTCTAGCATGTAATGAGCTCAAATGAACCCCTAAGAATCCTCTCCTCTACAGACATCAAGATACTTAAGTTTCACATTTTAGTACTGTTAACTACACAAATGCAAGTCCATCTTTCTTTTACATTTTGCAAATTGTTTAAAATCTAAAAACGTATTACTTTAACCAATTACTTTGCATTCACTAGACAATCATACCCACATATAAGTGTGATGTATTACTGTAGTTTCTGCTGATCTACTCACATACCACAGCAAATACAAGAGCACCCACAAGTCTTTCTACTGAGCAATGAGGTACCTCAGTTATTCACAGGACTAAAGTCCTTAGTGAATAAAGCAGTAACTAACTTGCTTGAGCTGCTGTCATTGCTCACGTACATGAATTCATCTCACAGCCACTGTTGGATCAGTGAAAGTAACTTACTGCAAATTGATCTCTACAATGAAAGTGATTACCATCTATATCAAAGGACCTTAAGACTGAAGCTCAGAATCACCTTGGATTTGAATAGACCCATTACAAACAAAACGAGAGGTTAAATACATTGGTTCATTATAGTAGAGCTACTATTCCAGAGTGACTCATTAGGAATAACCTCTGTTTCTAATTAACAGAAACATCAGATAAAGTTTGCAGTGCTCCTGTTACAATATGAATTTAATTCCCTTTTATAAGAGTATTATAAGGGAAATACCTAAACATGGCTCAGATACCTTTTTCTTTTCAAAACTAAAATCTTCATTTAAAAGAAAAAACTGTTTCAATACTATAAATAATGCTCATCTCATGGATACGCCACTAAGAACCACTAACGTATTGCAAGTACTGAAAGATTTGAAGTAGTAGGCAACCAAAGTTTTATTTAAACCAAAGACTTACATTGTAAAATTTAAATATGAAACCTATATCAACATGCATATTCCTCACCTGTTTTTTTTTTCATTTAAGTAATTTATAGTACAGATTAACAACATGGTTGATCTTACCATTTCAACTTACCATTCCATTGGAATTATTTATTCCATTCATATTAATTTTAGTTACAAATCTAACTGTAGGAGGTGCTTCTGGGTATTTAGGTCCACACTCTACTTTCAGACTGTATATTCTGTTTTCATAGTTTGTCTAGAAAGGAAAAAGACAGACTAATGCATCTTAATGAAAACTGAGTATTAATTTAAAAACAACAACAAAGCAAAGGCAAGAGGAATAAAGAGGAAGAAATAATGAAATAATTTTTTATCTGTTAATATCATGTACCAGTGGGTGGTCTTGAATTACTGACTGATATTCCACTGTTTTAGTTCTATCGATTACTTGATCAATACATATAAGTTATTCTACTTACTGACTGTACCATACAAAAGTTTTAACAGAACATATTTTTTTAATTCACATTTACTCTTATCCCTCCTACCCACCTTCATTCTCAAAACAACTTTGGTACAGTACAAGGCTAAGAGAAAATAAATAATCTTTAGGGAAATGATCCCTTTCCCCTGTAAAAAAAAAAATAAATCTAACATTGAAAAAAAATGGGAAATGGGGAAAGACAAAAATGCCAATAACTCAACAGTTAAGACATAACCAAGAAGAAGATGAAAACAGTATTTGCAAAAAACATTCTAGAAGTAATTAACACTCCAGGGACATCCAAGACTTCCATAGCTACAGATTGCTTGGCTTACTGGAGGATTTATAAACTTTGGACAGTGAAGTGACAGCCAGTTTACAGAAGACATCACTCTGAATGACCATGGAATAGGTCATTCTAAGTGCAAATGTATTCTGAGAATATCCAATTAGAAAAGAATATGGTTTTATCTTTTTTTAAAATCTTGTCAAGTCAGCCATGCATAACAAAAAGTGTCAGTGCCTCTGCTGGTCACTGATGCACGTGTTTCTGTGCTCCAAAAGGAAAGTAAGTCCAGTTTCTACACCTGTCTTGCCATTGGCACAACAAACACATCTAACATGCACTCAAAGCAGTAACATGCCTCTCAGCTTCCCACAAGTATCATCTTTAAGCTGTTCTGCATCAACCAGCTGTCACTCTATCCAAGAAGTATCACCCATGTAGCCAAGTTATGACAGCCCCCTCTGGTCAACTAAAAGGCAGAGTGGAAATTGAACTACTGAAGCACCCTAACTGTGTCCTATAATTTCAAGAAGCCACAGAGACTCAGTTGCAAGTGGGTCAGAAAAAGCCAAGATGAAGCAGGACCCCCTATGGTATAAAAAAAGTTCTCTCTTATTCCCATTAAAGCTAAAGGACCTATAATCTTGCCCTGTTACAGGCAACAGAGCTGCTACCACAGCAAGCAAACACAGTAACAAAAATTACCATTATTCACTCAGATAAAACAATTCACTTCCCCAGAGAGGGATGCTGTCAGTTACAGTGGAAATAGGCCAAAAGGTAGATACACTGCTTGCAACTCTGAAAAATAGTAAGAACGGCACTCATTCTCATTCCTATCCAGGTGGCTTCTCAATTTTCCTTGGTTTTTCAACTCACTGTTTTACTGTAAGCCAAGCACTCCTAGGTAGCTTCCCAAGACACAAAAAAAATACATTTTTGGGGGGTCAGAAAAATGTCTCCAAAACAGATCTTGCCCCACCCCAACCCCATTGGTTCATCCTTCAAATGAAGCAAGAAAAAAACCAAAACAAAACAGATGAGAAGGGTCATGCAAGTCTAAAATATTACCTGCATGCACTCTTTCATAAAGAAAATAAAATGGCAGCAATATAAATTGACCAGAATAAAAAGTGCATTCCAGGTTAGTTTGTTGTTTATTTTATTTTAAATATATGGGCTCCTACATAATAATCACCTCCTTCAAAGGGGTCTACCTCAGTTTGAACCAGAAACCACACATAGCCAGTTCCGGAGAGTGTTTGGAGAGTCAGGGAGACACTACTTTATAGTAAGCCCCAATTTGCAAGTTCTTTTCAAAACCCACACACCCACAAACTTTCTTCAATAAGTATTCAAAGACTCTAATCCCACAGAAGCTAGTAACATCGTTATGTTTGTATTTTAAACTGGTTCTTTACAAATGCATCCAAATCTTAGGAGCTCAGTACAATTATGCAGATAGACAGAACAGTCTGCTACAAGTTATAATTACTCTGACTTCCAAAAGGAGCTTGAGGTACACTGAATCTAACTCTGGAAGACATTATCTTCATTGAGGCCAATTTCTTATCTCAGTTCTTGTCTTGGATAAATCTTCTAATAAGCCCTACAGCACTGAAGGACACACAAGATAGTAATGTCATATTAGCAGCAAAAGACATATGTTAACTTAGAGCTACATGAAGTATACTCATTTAAAGTTCTTTTCTATCATACCATAACTCATGAGAACGTATGCACAAAAGTTACATGCCAAGTAATGATGTGTCCACTCATACATGATGAGGCTGATACTCAGACACTAGAAGCAATTACTTTCTTGCAGGTTTTATCAATCTAGATTACGTTCTACAGAACTTGAAAGGCCAGAAGGATTTGAACTTTGTTTATATATCTTATCAGCTTCACTTCAGTCCCTGGAAAGTCATGGAGCAAATCCTCCTGGGGAAAGTCCCAAGTCAATTGAATGACATGACTGGGAAAAGCCAACATGGATTTACCAGGGGCAAATCGTGCAGCAGCAAAGAAAGCCCACAGGATGCTGGGCTGCATCAACAAGGGCATCACTAGCAGAGATAAAGAAGTCCTCATCCCGCTCTGCTCAGCGTCTGTCAGACCACATTTGGAGTATTGCATTCAGTTTTGGTCCTTGCCCCAGAATGGGTGCAGACAGGCTGGAGAGAATCCAGAGAAGTGTCACAAGGATGAGCAGAGGACTGGAGGACCTGCCATATTGAGAAGGCTTCAGGGAGACCTTATTACAATGTTTCAGTACTTAAAGGGTGGCTACCAAAATGATGCAGACTCCTTATTTACAAGGAGTCACGTGGAAAAGACATGGGGTAATGGGCACAAGTTGCTCCTGAGGAGATTCCAATTGGACACAAGAAGTAAATTTTTCACCATGAGGACAGTCAAACATTGGAATAGTCTCCCAAGGGAAGTGGTAGATTACCCCACATTGGACAGTTTTAAGTCTGAGCCACCTCACATAAATTATAATATTACCCTGAAAGGTTGGACCAGAAGATCTTTGAGGTCCCTTCCAACCTGGCATTCTATGATTCTATGGTAAGTAATGAAAACCTATTCAGTCTTTAGGCATGAGACAACTGAATTGCATAACTGCTATACTGAAAGACTTTGATAAAAGCTGTGAAAGTTGCAAGTTGCTACTGAATTGAAATTACTAGGCACATACGATAAACCATGTAAAGACAGTTACCCTGTTTACTGTACTAACATAGTACACTTATGATCAGCAATGATGGAAATACAGCTGTATTCCTAACTAAGTCTCAAATCACAACTGGCTTATACAGACAGCTGCAGAAACATGTACAAGGGGAGGCTAGACTGAAAACACTAACATGCCAGGCAGCGATGAATTCTAACATGAATATATTGTGTTTCTGCAACTTCATACATTCAATTTTAACTAATTCTTTTACACTGTAGAAAAGTAATTTTTTGGCATTTTGTATTGCCTAAAAACTTAAGAAAAATGTTTTAATTCTTCACACTTACCCTCGGTGGCCCAATAATCATTCCTGTCCATCTGGTGAGTGTCATATCTTCATCATCTTCAAGACCCCAGCTTACTGTACCATCACCTACTCCTTTCTGCCCTTCTTCAAGTTCTTCCAACAAGCGAAAATTACGAGGTACTTTAACTAGAGAAAAGGGAAGAATACAATTAATGCTGCTCACATTAAGGAAAAACAAAGTAAAAATAATTGTTTTGATGCTATGCGCTAGCAACTGCTGAATATACTTTCAAAGATAATCATGTATTAATTTACCTGGCACTCAAATTGCCTTGAAGCAACTAACCACTTCATTGGAAGCTAGTTACTACCAAGTGATAGCAATGTAAACTATAAAAGAGAAAATACAAGGGCTATCTTTAGTTTGAGATGGTTTAATTTGGGTTCTTTTTCTCAAGCACAGTACTGCTCAGACCCACTACATTTCAAAATCAATTCATTGTCAAGTTTTACTCAACAAGAATCCACATAAAATTGATTGGCAAATTCCCTCAAACAACAATTCAAGAATGCAACATTTAACACAAATCACATTCATAACATTTAAACTTTAAGAGAAAGATTGAAACATTTTCATTTGTTTGCATTTGATTTTAAAAACCAACACTATAATATCTGAAAACAAATTTAAAAAAACAAGCATTTTTTAATCTAGTGGTTATTCATCCCACTTAACTGAGAAAATAAGTGCAGAAACACTGATTAAGTTTCTGAAGAGATATAATGACATATTTCTAACAGATGATGATGTACTGCCTCTAAAGAAAGCCAAGTAATATTCACGTACCGAACAATAATTACTGGATTTTTATTATTATACATGAAAACAGACATTGATAGGTGTTAAACGAGATGTTTAATTGCTATACATAACAGAAGCTAAGATGGTATTTCAGCACTGATGTAGG
>NW_009970725.1:3246440-3262661 GCF_000747805.2 Chaetura pelagica
AGGGAAAAAGGCTAATGAACACTTGTGCATGCATAGTATGCTTTCATTGTTAAACAAAATATGCACAGTGATACAGTAACAATATTACAATACAATAAAACTTCAATTTTCTTAGAGCTGCTTATAACTATTTTTTTCTTATAGCTACTTACAGCTATATTGTTTTCCATAGTTTTTACTTTCTTGCACTAGAAGAATCCAGGTATTCTATGAAATTAACACTCTAAGACTGGGTACTTGGAAATTTGTTACCAAGGAATACATACGACATGTTTGAAAAAGACTGGGGTCAAAGAGAACTGTTTTTCTTGTAAGACATTTATTCACTTGGATTTCAGGTTTTACATTACCCTAGTTTCTATTCCAAGTGGTCTCTATTCAAAAAGTGACCAAAAAATGGTATACAGTATGATTATTTCGTCAATATATACGCATAAGGACTAGTATAGACAAACACACCCTTCTGCAACCACTCAAAGCATCTTGCATAGCTAAACTGTGTGTAAAACAATTTACTTATTTATTAAACAACAAAGAATACAGAGAGGCTTCTAAAAACTGCAGAAATTATTGTCTTCAAGTTCTCCAGATTCCCAGAAAAAAGCACTAAGAGTATAATATCAGGACAGTGCAAGGAAATTAATTACCTCGTGTATGACCTCACTTCTTGCTTTGGTTCCACCACTCATCTGAGCTCATAAGGAGCCTCTTCAGCTTGCTAACTGAGCAGAAAATTATAACCTTTAGTTACTCTCCTGATAGCTTAACAAACCAGCACAGCTCACAGAGAGATCTGACAAGTACCAGCATCAAACTGCAGCCATGACAAGAAAAAAACTCAGGTAACTTGACATAAAAACATGTTTTAATGGAGTTGAACTACTCCAGAAGCTTATTTTTTTCCCAGATAAGAGTTCACATACAATTACCTGAAAGTACTAGCACAGTATGCCAAGGAACAGATAATTTATCAGTATTTTAGCATACATGCTTTTAAAAAACTTCACTGAAATTAATTTGCCCATTCCTCTGGTCCCATCCTAACTTGTTATTGACATTAGATCTGCACCATTACATATCTAATTCAGACTAGGGATCTGAACTGACATTCATGCTTCTATCACATTGTAGAGCACAAGGTTTTTACTTTTGCTCCAGATTTATACATGCTCTGGAATGGAGTCTGACAGTTGAAGTTTAATGCTAACATTAAGAAAAACAAAAAAACAAACAAAAAAAAGAATCAGGATAAACTTCCACTAAACTTCTTGGTTTGAATCACATGACTGAATAGCTTCTGATTGGTCATGGAACCTCAAACCAAAAGATAAAAAACCCACAAGTAACTCCCATCCCCAAATCCCAGGTACTTTAGCATGCAATCATTACCTTTGACTTCTTCAGTTGCTTAAAACCCCCACTTCTCAGAACTCTTGCTCTGACTGCAGAACTTTAAATTTAGTTCACCTCTTCTAAAAGCATACAAAATAAGGCAGCAAACAGGCTTTCAGTTTATTTCTGATCTCTTGCTATCACCTTTCAGTGCAGCTGAGATGACCAAGCCTGCACACTGCCATGGGGAGGACATTCTATGCCTTCTCCCAAAACTCTGTTGCTCTTGCACTAACCAGACCTCTCTCTAAGCCAAACTGACACACTAATTCAGCAAAAAAGCTGTTTTTCCTTTGGGCAAAAATCAAATCGAACCAGTAAATCAAATTAATTGACTCAGGAAGAAAGATCAACAAATAAATGCCAGAGCTGACTGCTGTGTATTCCAGTGCCTCCCTTTGCAAAACCATGGCTGTGGGAATGAGGGAACTTTTTGTGGCAAGAAGACATTGGACTGGCTCAGTTCTATCATAAAAATTGTTCTAAACACACAAAACTGCAGGAGATGACAATTACTAGAAAATAACAACTCCCTATGACTGGCTGTCCTGTGTTCATCATATTTTTTTCCACTAAGTTGTCTGTGCTCACTGGTTTCCCAAACTGCCCAAGGGGAACAGCAAAGGACTTGGGAAACCTTCAGAACCTCTCCAGTAAATTATTTAGATCTGCTCTGAAAAGAGACAAAACCATGTGAACAGCAAGGCTTCCCACACTAACATTCCTATCAGTTCAAGAACTAGGTAGCAAAACAGTGCTCTAAAGCTAAAGAGTCAAAACACCAACCCAAAACCAAACAAATAAACAACTCAAAAAAACTTTCAGAAAGAGAATGTTAGTTCTCAACTAAAACTGGACCGAAGATAGATTCAAACACATTCCATTACAGAAAATTACAGTGCTACACCATTTGGGTTGGGGTCAGAAATTATTGTATAAATCAAGATAAAGCCACTATTTCATAAGAGCACTTCAATATTTAATGTACTTCATTCACTTCCATTAAGATATTCTGTTCCTTTATTTATGCAAGTCTGTATTTAAGATTTTGGAAAAAACCTGTCCCACCCTATTTCCAAAGAGATACCCTGATTTGTGAACTGATACCAGACAGGCTGAGCAACAAGCTATGGATACCTTAATTATGAATAACTATTAGAGCTTTTTGCAACAAAGGACTACCATGTCATTATTTCTCAGCTTGCAAAGAAAAAAAACAACCCCCCCAAAAAAATCCAACTAAACTGTTTCTGTGTCTCTGACATACAAGATTGATGTTTTATCCTCAAAACTTCATCAATTCAAGTCACTACTGAATGTTTTGTTAGAAAGCCATTGTTGATAAATTTCTGACAAGTTTTAAAAATTAATACAGTGGATAAAAAAACCTCAAAACCCCTTATTTTAATAATTACAGTCTGAGAAACTACCAGCAATATGACCTGGAAATAAGTGCTAACTCATGCACCTGCACACACTACTGCACTCTACATGTTCGCTTTGATCATGTTATAACCTTTATGTAATACAGATTTATGTAGCTGGAAGAACTGAACACAAGTAAAAGTTTGCACCTCCTTTCTGGTGAAGCAACAGCAAGAACTTCTGTCTAGAAGATCAGGTAGTGATGGTCTAGATCTTTTGGAAATTAGGTTTGCTTCTAGTATAAAGTGAAAAGTTATTTTCCTTCTCACTATCTCAGTTATTCCAGAGAACACAATCTAAATTTTATGTTAATGGCGCATCCACAGCTTGCAGTTTTGTCTCTAATCCATACAATAAAATTCATCAAATATTTGCTAAAAGCTTTGAAATACTCATTGATGGAACCTGAATAAGAAACAGTATTTCATTTACAGAATTGGGACAATGAAACAGCACCCTTTGTTCTAGTTTGCAGCTTGTCAGTAATAGAACATTACAAAAAAAATCCTTGATTATTCAGCTGAGGACCAGAGCTCAGGAGTAACTTCTGGAATAAGCAGTGGCAACTGAACAGAGAAATGCCTCCAGTCTTTCACCACCATGGTCTACTGCCATAGATATGGAGCTATTTTCTGACATCACATTCTAAACCACCAAATTATCAGAAGCAAGAAGTATACTATCCCACATGACAAGTTAGAAAATAAGTTGGAGCTATGCTTTTATCCAGAACCTGCATAACCTGAAAAAATATCAGAAAAAAAAGAGGTATCTTCAGGCCCAATCTTCAGGGTATTTAGCAGGGCCAATGACTTTCAGCGGAGCAATAAAGGGGAATTGCCTCGATGGATCTGCTCTTGCTAGTATGTGAAGGCACATAGTTGGTAATGCCAGATCACCTATTAGCACAGGGATTCAATTAGCATCAAGACAGAACACTCAATTGCATTTCTGTCAAATTTGAC
Organism: Chaetura pelagica; assembly: GCF_000747805.2. Lineage (NCBI taxonomy): Eukaryota > Metazoa > Chordata > Aves > Apodiformes > Apodidae > Chaetura > Chaetura pelagica. Next base: position 3,250,223 of record NW_009970725.1, read on the forward strand.
AGAGCACACTGGCTACGCTAATCCACAATTTTAAACAATTCACATGGACACAGCCCTCCATATACAGTTGGGAGTCCTGGCTCCATGCACATGAAATCATTTTTTTCCATGCAACAGACAAGAGTGCAACAATCTAGATAATCTACACTTTACTCTTCTCCCTGCCGCTTGTAAAAGGGAGCCATAGCCCTACTTTTTCCGACATTAACTCAGAGCCTAAAGTATGAGTTTTGTTTGTTATAGCCAAAACTAGTTTTATAGTAGTTATCTGCTACAATAACCATACCAACATTCAATTTATCTTACTATCTTTCTTAGCTCTTGGCTTCAATCACTTCTTAAAACTACATCCATACCAGAAACCTTTTACCACAGTTAAGCCAGCACACCCCACACGTCCAGTACACTCCCCAGCACAGCTATAAAAAACAAATTTTAATACGGACCCAAGAACAAGTGTATCAGAAAATTATACACTAATGTTAGGATACTGTCTGGGATGCTGTTCCTGCTGATTGAGATAGCTACGTCAGGGAAAGTCTTTAGTATGAGCAGTTTTGAATGTATTAATTATCTTTTGCCCACTGCCTTCCAGCTAAGGGAAACTGAAAAAGTATTTATAACTTGCTAACAAAAATAAAAACTCTCAAGCCACATATAACAGCTTCAAGCTGGGAGAAAAAGTAGTGTTTTTTAATGACAGGGAAGGGGGAGAGGGATGTCAGCCTTGCAAATTCTAAGCCATAATATAATTTCTCCTGGGGCAGGGAGGGGAAGAAATATAAAATTCCAAAGAGAAACACACAGAAAATAACAGGTTCCTTTCAGCCTGAACAATTCATAAGTCATCTTGCAAAACAACACACTATACTGGTACAAATCTAACAGGAAACAACCAAAGCCTTTAATAGGCCCTGAAATGGATGATAAAGAGAGGAAACTGTGCTACTGCATATGAAATACTAACATATTCTATTCCAGTTGCAAAAAAAATAAATATGGAATAAATTTTTTGGGAGACACTCTTCTCTGAAAAAAGTATTTTTAAAAAAGTATCTGTTTTTATTTGCCAGTTACTTTGCTCACATCACAGTCTTTTGCCTAGTAAAATATTCTGTGAATACATACCTATCAGGAACCTCTATCATCAAGAGGTATTAACAGGTTAACTGTAATTCCATGATGTCGATCAAGTAACCTGGCTGCAAAAATCAAAGTATTTTTAATAACTTTCCTATTAATGAAGATGGACATGGGATTTTTGTTCACAGAACTCCATCACTACTGTTTGTAGAGGAATGCAGCAATTCTACAGTGATTTTTTTGTTTTAAATCAACAATGTTACTACACACATAGTAAAAGCCCTGTTTCCAATAACCAACATTAACATTATTCTTGTTAAAGGCAAATAAGAGATTTTCAGTGAAAAGCAAAACATTTTTTCCAGTAACTATGGAAGTATCCAGTTGCTGCTGCAGAACTCAATCTGTGAATCAACACAACCATGTGCTACCATACACTGAACTTGCATCGAGAAAACTGTACCTTCATTAAATGCCTTTAACACACCTTGACATTTCTGCTAATTGAAATGTCTGCTTTCTCAGAATTAAAGGTACATCCCACTTCTCTGAACTGCTTCCCAGTGAAGCTTCGATATACTTCAGTAAGATTAAAATTCATAATTCTTTGTATTAGTAGTGTTCATAAAGGTACATTTACCATACTATACATTTTCTACTATTCTTCAACAAATATGTGCCAAAGCAATTAATTCTGGCAATAGGATATTCTGCATTAATGGTTTTGAGTTTAAACTGGGAAAGTACTATGCTTTCTTAAATGGTGAAATTAAGATATTTAGCAGCAAAATGTAGCCCATATACATTGATCAGGATGGTGAATAAGGTACTAAGCAATTCTAGCATGTATGGACGAAACATTAATAATTAAAAGGATAATATTTTCCACAGGAACATCCCAGTCATCACCGATTTTGTCACATGAAACCACACAGATGCATTTCTATCAATGATAACTGAATACTGAAGGATTTTAATAAAACCACTCAGTATAGATATAAAAAGCCATAACATAACGACGTAACAGAGAACCAGTCAGCACCCTGTGCTTCCAAAATTAACCATGGGAAACCCCTCAAAAACAACAGTGACCCTGAATAATGTCTCCTCTTTCTTCGCAAGTGTCTAAAGTATGCACTGTGTCAGATTAATTGAACAATATCATGTCACTACTGTCTGCAACTGACAAAACTGTAAGCAACAGCAGGTTAGACCTGCAGACTCAGGAAGACTAACTGAACTAAGCTTACTCAGACAATTCCTAGGAAAAGAAGTTCAAGACAAAAAACAAGTCTGACACAATCAGGTAAAAATCCACCTTCACAGAAAATGAAATTATTAGTCCCAAAAGAAATAAACAGAGATGACTAACTTTATAAGAAAAGAGATGAGTTACGTTTTCACAGCTCAAATAAACAGATGTACAGCAATGGACACCTATAGAGCAAAAAGCCATTTATACATGTTAAATGTTCATCGTAATTTAGAGCCAGCTATGCTACAATCCTAAACATCAGAAAACTGCCACCTTGCAAGAATTAAAGAAATTGCCTGTACTCAGAGCTGATAAGCTATTCCATTTTTTTGCAGGACTAAAATTATATATATTTGACTATGTAGGACCTCTGTAACTGGTTAACTCCTTTTTGCCTTTTATAATACTTAAAATTAAAAAAAGAGTAAAAAAAATAAAGCATGGAGGTTGGAAGACTTCCAGGAGGAGGCGCAATTCTAGGATCCACATTGAAGTTCAAATATAAATTTTATCAGTTCTTGGTTGTTGGCGGTTTGCTTTTCTTTATGCCAAGGAACATTTCGGAGCAGGAGTCAAGAAACAGTCACAGAGTGTGAAGCTTACAAATCTTCAGCTTAAAACCTGCCTTTTGGTTAAAGCTAACTAAAGCCATATTCATTTTCACAATTACACTGGTGATAATTATTTATTTCACTTAAGTGGAATCTCGTATTTGTTGCTATCTCAACAGACACAGTTCAGAACTAAAGTCAAGCTGCATGAAAACAATTTTCACAGGAATTTCCTTTATATTTGAGTCTAGCCACAGCCATAAATATTCCATATATAACTTGTATTAAGAAGGCAGCTAATGAGAAACCATGTTAATACAGAAGAAGCTTTGGTCATTTACAGCAACCCAGCATGCACATTTTGGCTGAGAGGAAGAGATCTGGAGGGATGTAGGGAGTTTTGTATTTTGAGGGTAGGGCACAAACACTAGTGTCTAAGAAACCAAGTAATTTCACTGAAGACATAACAGATTTACAGAAGTAGATTTTTATCCCTTACTTTCAGTTTAATTATGCATAGTTAAAATGTCAAGACATTGTCAGTTATCTAAATAGAATGGTACTGGCATGTTGACATCTTTTTTCAGTAGTAGTTCCAGTTGCACTGTGTTAAAATTTGCAGTTAGTGCAATTTAAACTCCATCTCATACTCTGGGTTCAGCTGCCAAATACAGTACAACAGGTCTTCAAAGGAAAACATAACTTCCTTTATACCTGCACATTTAGGAGCAGGCAGACTACTAACACAGAAGAGAAAAGCCATGAGTACAAGTATGGTCCACTGCCTGCCAGCTTCCACTTCCAAGGTTGAGTCCACCTCACAAACATCTGGTGGTATCCAATTGTCTCATTTACCTCTCAAACACATCTTATCAGCTGCTCTCGCAAAACGGAGGACATAGCATACAGAGATGGACAGCCTCACTGGGAAGGAGTGGCAATAATACCAGTTTGCTTAACAAGGTCCCAGCTTACATTTAATTAAAAATGTATTTAAAGACCAGAAAAACAGAATAAAACTTTAAAAATATTAACAATATTAATGGGGTTGGGGGTTTGGTTGTGGTTTTTTTCAGTTTGAGGGGTGGGAAGGAAAGAAATTAATTTATATAGATCTAGGCATAATAGTTGGGATGTCACAAACACATACCTGATTTACAAACACATTAAATTGACTTAAGCCACAAATCTTGGTGCTGAAGTAAGAGATCTCAACATATCAGAACTGCAAAGGCGACATCAATTTATTTAACAGAACAAGAACGACAAGACCTCAAGCTTGACTTCTCCAGCCAAGTGAGAATCCCAAATGTACAACTTCATCAGAAAAAAAGTCTGTGCTGCTTCAGGTTTTATTGTGTTTTTAAGTGTGATAAAATATTAGCAGCACAAATAGCTCCATTATCAAGACATCTTCACCTCGGAAGTCCTGCCCTTCTTTACTCTCATCCTGCCTGTTAGGTAACCAAAAGGAAGGGAATGAACTGCTCCTAGTAATTTTGAGTTCTACTCATTCTATTCTGTAATTCATCAGACTATTTACTGAAGGTAGCCCTGTGGACAGGACTCACCTAATGATGGTCAACATTCTCTGGAATGTTTAGTTTTTATTCACTTCTAACCATGCTCATGGCCACAGCTTTCTCCACTGTCAGCTGCTTTCCCCTTACTCACCTTGCTCAGAAGAGCAGCAGAGGGAGACGTGGCTGCCATTAACTATCTGATTTACCAGAGCCGCTCCTCCCTCTGGACCAGCATCCATTTCTCAAGAATTTCAGCAAGTTTTTCCCATTCTGCACCACCACTCCTTTTCAAGTTTCATGACTCACTGAAAACTCTCCACTCCTCATCTCCTGCAGTCCAACTTCCAAATACCCTCTCCACAATTCTGATTTTTTTAGGTAGCAACAGTACCCTAAACATCTTAAAGCTGTACAATACTAAAGAAGCATTAGGAGCTGTCATATGTATTTCAGTAGTCAGAAGTACAAGTAGTTAAGCCTGGATACATGCACACACAGAATATAGTCCAGAGCTGAGAGAAACAACTCAACTTTGTTTGAAAGGATGCAACAACAGTTACAGTTTGCTTCACTCTATCTTTCCATTTCGATGCAAATGCAACAGTCTTAAGTACAGTTGCCGGCATGGAATTACTAATGGTGCTCCTATAAATTGCACCAATGAAGCTTGCACCACTACAGATACAAATGTTGTTAGACTACAAAATAGTGAAGGCATAATCAAGCTTTTAGTAAAAAAAACAAAACCCTAAAACCCTGAAAAGCTCCCACATAAAAACTTCAATTAAAATACCTCATCCAAAAAAACATCAAAAATTAGTTGGCACACCAATAGAAAAATATAGTATAAAACCCACTAAACTAGACTGCGGTCCTATCAAGCTTTTAGTAAAAAAAACAAAACCCAAAACCCTGAAAAGCTCCCACATAAAAACTTCAATTAAAATACCTCATCCAAAAAAACATCAAAAATTAGTTGGCACACCAATAGAAAAATATAGTATAAAACCCACTAAACTAGACTGCGGTCCTAAAAGAAAATATGTAAGTTGCTTAAAACTAATTTTACAAATCTGCACCAATATTAATGGCATCAATTTATCAGTCTGTATTATATCTAAGTTCAAGGTTTTTGTTAGAAACAAAGCCAGCGTAAACTCGTTGAGTTCAGTTGTGCCTAACCATAACCATACAGGAATCAAACAGTTAAGTCACTAAACAGCTATAAAATTTATATATATAACAGCTATATTTATTATATATAACAGCTATAAATTTATATATATAAATTGACATCCAAGCTGTTTAGGTGAAGGGTGGAAAAGCACAGGCTGACTCCGATTTAAAATTTAACTCTTTATAGGCAACCACTCAGTGAAACACAGATGAGATATTAAATGGTTCAACTATCTTCCCAGATATTTTAGTGTATGAAGCAATGAATTATGAAAAATGACACATTGTGACATTTAGAAAATTGAGAATGTTAGGAATACTTCAATTTTGTACTGAACAATATAAGGCAGGAAGCCAGTAAAGAGGGTTTAGAAAAGGTATCTGTCATTTCAAAACCCACCAGCAATATTAAATGTGATTTACTAGACTAAGGAATCAAGATTCTATTAGGAAAATAAATATTTCCTATTTGTCTCCTCAGAAGCTAAAAAAAAAAAAAACCCACAACAAAAAAACCAAAACCCCAGACTTGTTTAGTATTAATTAATCCCACTATTAAGAACAAAAAGCTATATTAAAGGCAAAAAAGACTGAAGAAAAGATATGATGGCAGATACACTCAATTTTTTAAAGTTTCATTTTTAAACCTGAGTTTCTATTCACAGAGAGGAATAAGTATTTCAAATACAGAATTTTCATGCTTTCTTTTTGCATATGATGGTGGAAATATATTTTTTTTTTCTCAGATAAAGAGACAGGAGGAGTGGAAGACTAGAGGAACCCAGCACAGACCAGTATTTCCTGACATGAAAGGGCTTTCACACTGTCTGCTTTAATAGTAAGAACACAATGTGTGACCCAGATAACAAGAGTAGCATCAAGGATTTACTGTAGCAAAGCTGTAAAGCTGTCTAAAACAGGTTATAAGTCATTGATTAGCAAACAGTTGTTCTAAGACTTGGATGAAGGTCCTCTCCAACGTGACTCAGCACCCACCCACAGTACAAAACATAAAGATCCTGTATCTATGTAAAACATATAATGTGATCCATTGTTATTTTTTAGTTATACACATAAGGATATGTTTGTGGATATTATCAGCCAAGGTACCAATCACCACACATTTAGTAACAACACTGCTATTAAACTATTTTCCTACATTATTTTTGTGACAGTCATCCTTCAGCCTGCTATTTACTATATACCATGGCACTCAAAATTATTTAATACTTACAAGGTCACAACTTCTACTTCAGTGAGAAGAAAGCAAGCTTACAATTTCTTCCTTAAAAAAGTTCTATGAATAAACCAGGATATTTTACTAAGACTATATTGGTATCTTGAATAAAGAACACTATTTTCACATATTTTGGCAGGGTTTTTTTTAATTTACCCAAATGCATTTCAAATGCACTTAGCTACCCAGTAATGAAAAGTCACAAATCCAATGACAGGAGGAGATTTTTTTAAAAGGGGATACTGAGTCTACCTAGATGTTATACACAATTTTTTGGCAATTTTTAAATCTATTTGAAGCTTCTCAAACCTTCTGAAATAATTGATTTAGAGCTCTTAAGTTCTAAGTGCTGAAGGTGACATTTGTTCTAAAACGCTAACTAGAAATTATTTAGAGTCATGTAATTAAAGCACCAAACATTTTTTAAAAGGCTGTGAAACATAAGCTCATGTTATTCCGAACCAGTCTGACAGCTTCACACTAATAAGTTTTTGCATTGATGTACTGATTTTATTCAAAATATTGTTTGAATTACCTCTCCTTAGTGCCTTCTAAATGACAAATACAAAGGAAAATATTCTTTCGGGCAGGAGAGGATATAGCAAAACCCTTCTGACTACATCTTAAATCAAGACTATTTTCAACATTTTCCCCATAGCACTTCTTGTCTTTTCATAACCTGAGGATCTCACAGACTAACTGAGACAGCATGGCAACAAAACCTAAATGACAGGAGTAGCTGACACTTTACATAAAGTTTTGGTCAGGATGAAATACAAGCTACAGTCTAGCAAAAACTTTTTTCAGAGCAGGGAATGAGAGAAGGAAGGGCTTGTCAACAAAACAAAGCTGAGCAGTTGCACACCGTTAGTACTTAATACTGCTTTTGGAAAAGTCTTCCATAAGGAAAAACACAAACTCTAACAAATACATATGTAATTGAACTCCCACCAGATACTCACAAGACTTGTAAATCTAACACACATGAGAATCCTTCTTATTCATGCTTAGATTTATAGTATGGACCATCTGCCTCCAACTGCTAAAAGGCGTATCTTCCTGAAACTGTGTTGTATCTTAATCTAGGCTAAAATGTTCCAGGACTGTACAGCATAGTTTAAATAATGAGCTTTAATACTATGCCTGATAACATCCTTGAATTTCAGACTCTTAAACAAGTATAAGATAACAAAGAGGGCCATTTTTTTACCTCAGAACTAAGGTGTCTAGCTAATGAACATACACAGATACTATGGCAGACATACTTGAAATGGGGGCTTGTATTTAAGGAAATAGCAGCAACGGAGAAAGGAAAATGGTACAGGCAAAGTTCTCAGAAGAAACAGAATATCTTGCCCATATATGCCACAAAGTTGGAAAGAACTAGTGGTCTATATATAGTTTAAAAGTCATTTGTAAACTAGATTGTTCTGAAGCTGAACCCAGCTGAAGCACATCTAAATGATTTGCGGCTTGCCAAGACGTTTTTAAGCAGGCAGAACAATCACAGTTGCAATTCCTTGTGCATAGGACAGGATGGAAAAATGCCACACAGTGCTTGCTACCTCACAGAATACAGTATATTGCTTCTTTTTCTTTGTCTCATTGCTTGCAGCTTCAAAAAGTCTATGCTTACAGAGCTAACATAAAGACACAGAACAAAATCTGAGGACTGTAAAATTCTGAACAACTTTTAAGCTAACTTCTTGGACAGATTCCGGATAAGTGAATGATGTGATGGAGGCACAAAAGAAAATGGGAGGGAGTAATATATTCTTGAAGATAAAGCATACTAGATAAAAATTGGACAACTATTTCCTTCACAAGGGGAAAAAAAAAAAAAAAAGAGGGAGGAAACAAGCATCCCACACGTCAGAGGTACAGGGAAGCCTACCTCTGCAATGTTTAATGCACAAATTTTCTAGAGACAAAGTTTAACTAATACCATCTCCCATATAAAAAATAAAAATAAAAAGGCTTTAAAACATTGCTTCTACATCCCACTTATGAATAAAAGCATTTGTTATTCCTCTGAATGACTATTAATATCTAGGAGTCTCCACACAGGATATCGTGATCCATCAACCTCCATCCCACTAAGCAAAAACCAGACAGACATCAGCTTGGTTTGGAATGGGGAAGAGCTGCAAAGGGTTTAAGGGAAAATATTACACAGCTCTACCTCACATTATTTCACATTATATGGAATCTTTTTCAATGGAGGATTTTAGGATAAAAAAGCTTTAAAAACAGCAACAAAACCCTAATCATCAGGAAAGATACAGTCAGTCCCTGTTTCACAGCTCAGGGAGTTAGACTGAATGCACTCAAGATCACTTCCAGCTCTTCACTTTTTATATCAGCTTCCCAACAGCTGCAGAGTCACACACACTTAGACCTGCTTTCACCATTACTTATATTTGCAAATAGACGTTAAAAACCAAAGCTAAGAAAACAAGGCACTGAGAGGGAGCACTATGCCATTTCTATTCAAAGAATCCATCATATATAAACCCAAAGGGAAAGATGTTTTCATATGGGCAATGTAAGTCACACAAAGAAGATGATTCATCTTTAAAGATTAGAATACCTGGAAATGCAAAGTATGGATTTCACTGAAAAAATATCTTTTTGGGATCTAGCTGTGCTCATTCAAAAATATTAAGCACACTGAAAAGGCTGCTTATGACTCCATCCTAGGAGTAAATCAGTGATTCTAGATCAGTAGATTTTTTTTGCCCTGAGTACACAGCTCCAGCAAACTAAGGGGAATTTTCATTACCTTGGCCAGATTCACCCTCCCCAAGCTACCGAAGCCCACAGAGGCAGGAGACAAAAGCTTTTGCAGCCCATAGTTATAGCACAGTATTAGACAATGCTGCCTTAATTCTCATCTTTTCACATCTAAGTTCTCACCACTTACTGCCATGATTGCTGCTTTCAGGAAACATCCATATTTTAGATAGATATATCTCTATCCTATACACATAAGGTAAATTTAAGTAAAACACAATTTATGGAAATACAGCAATTCCTTTCAATGAGGTTACTAATCCATTTCTTTTTGTCAAGCTACACAAGAAATTTTAAAAAGCATGTTTTGGTAAACTTATTTCTTTTTACATGAAACTATGTTTAACTACATCATCTGCTCTGTATTTTCAAAGAGATTAACAGAATTAATCTCCAACTAACCAATATGAAATTGGCTGATTATATCAACAACAAATGTTCTCTTCTTTTTAAAAGTTACTTATTTTTCCAGAGACCTCCAGCAGTACCCACAGAAACCTTGGTCCAACTTCAAACAGGAGTCACAGTATGGGAAAATTAATCAAACAGCAGCTTACGAATGTCCACTTATAGGACACGCAATACCTACTTGTAAAGTTAATGAATATAGTTGATTTTAGAAAGTAGATAAAATACTTATTCAACAACAATATAATGCTGACATACAGTTTCTTTAGCACACATTACAGAATAGCTATTTTCAATCTAAACCACCTGTTGTTAAAGGTATGCAATTTTTTTACATGATTGTTCGAGGAATTAGTGAGCCCAGAAAAGGAATCTCTGACTAAGAGAGTTGAAATTAGTAAAAGTCTTGCTGTTGACTTCCTTGGGGCTACAATTTCATTCCTGGACTTCATGCAACAAAAACTTTTTTTTTTTTTTTCTGAAATAAATAAGGATTAAGTTGAACTTCATAGCAAGAACAGATTAAATTACAGAGCTAGCTAGAACTAAATCTCATGTCTACAGCAAATCACTCTCTTCACTCCTTCGCACATGAGTGTAACACAGCTTCCTGGCAAGAGCAGTTTTTCTGGGTGAAGTCTTAAAAATCAAAATTTCTGCAGACTATGTGGCAAGAACAAAACAAACACTCCCCACCCCACAAGACCTGAGTATATACCAATAAAAAGCCAACAGTATTTTCTCTACAGGAATAAGAGTTTCACTTTAGAAGCCCCAACTAATGATCCTAGCAGTTCTGCTGATGATTCTGCTTGCTTCATTTTATGCGTATTATTTCATTAATTGAACAATGCACACCTGCAGTAATAGCACTTTACATCATTTTGAGGAGGTACATGTGTGAAGAGTTTTTGAAAACTCGCACTTTTTTGAACTTTAAGTGTGTTTCTGAGACAAAAACCACCGTACCAAGTGCCTACAGATTGCAAAAAATCATATGTAAGACTTTGAACAGCATTTATAGCAATAAATCTAAGACAGTTTAGTCAGAAAAGAAATTATTCTTATGGAGTTGAATGTTCTGTAGGAAGAAAACAGCTTTTTGCACCATACAAATTTCCAGTAACTGATATTCTACACTAGTCAGATTGGATGGAGTGTGATGCCAAACACCAGTACACATGACCTAAACCAACTTGACTTCTTGTGTGTTTCAGAAAACCCCAGGCCAGAGTCCAGACATAAGCTGGGAGATGCTGCACAATAAACCTAATAATAAATCCTTTAAAATTGAGACACCAGGAAGTCAATAAATTTTAACAAAATAAAGATGCAGTAATACATAGCCAAGTAAATACGTTTATCTAATATATCCATTCTAGCTCAGTTTATCATAGGCATAACAACTCTTTTTGGACTGCTCTTTCAGAGTTGTAAAGGCTGCTCTACACCCCAATTTGTTGTAACATTTCCAAAATCCACTCCATAAATCCCACACCCCCAAAGTCATGTTAGCAAGAGGACTCTCCTACCCCCAAAAAATATGCCCACACTATTCTCACAGTTTCTTCTGTTTTGTCACAGTCTCAATCCCTCAATGATCCAGTGGATTTGGCACAGAAATACATTACTGGCCAATGCTCACCCTAGACTGGCGACTGAGGTCAACTCATTCCTCTGAGCTCTGTCAATCCCATTTATAAAGTCTCAGGGGTGAGAGAAGGGGAAATGAGGCCCTGAAGACTTCAGCTTTTTATACTATCTTTTTATAATTCAAGCTGTTCATGAAAAGAAACTGAGAGAGAATAATTGTGCTTCCTAAACTGCATTTAGTAACTGAAACAATATTCTTGTCCCTTTCTTTGCCACCACCGTCCACAATACTCCATCAACGCATACTATACTGGTTACTGATGTGAGATTCCTGGGATGACTCATAGCTCTTTGCCCCTTCCATATGCCTACAAAAGACTTTTTAGCTCCACTGGCTGAGCAGTGAAGGACAGCAAGATGCTTCATTCCCCTTTCCCACCATGCTGCAGTCACCACCACCATGAAGCACCTTGCCCCACAATACAACACAGGCTTGACCCCCTTTCCTTTGCATCAAGAGGGGAAAGAGACAATCCTTTATTTTAGATACTACTATATCTCGACTGCTGTACTTACCAGATGGTACACTGGCACAAATATTTAGTACAAATCTTATTCCTTCAGCACTTTCACGAGGCTAGTGACATCTTCTCCGCTCCCTGTATGCACATGCATCTTTCCATTCCTGTTTCACAGCAGATAAAACCTTCTCTTTTCCAGCACCCCACTACGCTCTCCACAGAACCCGGAGCCCTTTCTCCCCCCGCTCGCCCCTAGGCCAGGCTCTCTCAGGGCCGCCGCTGCCCTGCAGGCTGCGGGG
>NW_009970725.1:3263167-3263486 GCF_000747805.2 Chaetura pelagica
CGCAGGCCCCCGCGGTTCGGTCCGAAGCCCCTTGGCACGTTCTGCCGGGGCAGCTCAAAAAGCCAGGACGCCAAATGCTTTTCCTTCGGCGAACCTGGAGCCTCCCCCGCCCCGCCGCCATCGCTGCACCCGCGCCGCCGGGCTCCCCTCGCCCTCCCCGCCGGTGTCCGTCCCAGGTCGCACGCTGCTGTAATGGTGCAGCCCCCACAGGGCACCTGGAAAAGTGACAGTGTTTGAAGATTTTTCTCCTCTGTTGTAACGTCACTGGAGAAAACGTTGCGGCCTCGAGCAGAAGGACGTGTCGCTGGGTTGTCCCTCT
>NW_009970725.1:3264187-3298061 GCF_000747805.2 Chaetura pelagica
TTTCCCTGCGCTTTGCACTCGTGCAGCCGGGGTACCGGAGGCCCCCGCACAAACCCCACCCGCTGCGGCCGTCCTGAGAGCGCCCAGAGGGAGCAAAATACGTTTCCCCACCCCCTGTTCCTCCTTGCAGCCGAACTAGAACCCGCCTGGCTCCAGGGCTGGAAGGAGCTCCGTGGCCACACGGTGCCTGTGCACTTACCCTGTTCAGAAGGCACCTGTTTTAGGTGCTCCTCTGCTAACTATGAATAGTACACCTGTGTATCTTCTGAGACGTGATACAGCTACGGCTGTAAGCTCAACAAACCAAAGCCGACCAGTATTCCCTGAGTCCCTGAAAACACACAGTGCAAGAATCACCCCATCTACTCGATGTGGGACCCCTCCTGTGGTTATTAGCAACAAATTATCTCAATACTAACAGCAAGAACAGATAATAAAGACAAAACAGGGGCCAAAATGGGGGGGGAAAGCCTTAGTAAGGAACCCTGTGCTGAGTGACTCTAACAGCTGTTTCACTCTTCTGATGTTGTGGGAAGTGTACTGGGATTTTTTTATTATTATTATTATTTTTCAACACTGAACTTCAGAAGAAAAATACTTCAAAAGCAGAAAAGGAACACATGCAGAGGTTTAAGTTCATTTTTTTCCAAACAATCAGTGTTTACAGATGGTAATGGAGTCACCTCTCACTCTCTGCAACAAGTTCTTTGAAATACAATTTCTGCTTACAGCCTGGTGAAAACAGGGTAATGGCAATCATTACAGAAAAAGCTTTTTATGAACTTTATTGTCAGACATCACACGGCATCCCTTGTAGGAAAACTTTGAACTGCAATGTGCTCAGCTCAGAAAACCATCGTACTGCAATCATGTTGTGAAATAAATGTATTTAAAGGAAGTGTTTCAGAGTTGAGATTTTTGGGTGTAGATTCTACAGACGGCCCCTCCTGCTGTAAAACACTGGCTCCAGAGTTGTCAGAATGACGGTCCCCAAGCTCTGTCCCACCCCTGGAAAGATTTTCTAAGAAATATTTGTAGCAAAGTATTGATAAAAGACAAGTAAGAAATAACTATTTCCCTTTATCAGACTAAAACAGACACAGATAGGATAACAGTACCTTCCAGCAAGTTTATTACAAACAAAGTATTTTTCACAGAACTAATAAATGACTTAAATATATTTAAGTACAATATTACTGATGACAAAGTCTGTGTGAATGCCAATAATAACAAAAATCATTGAAGTTTAATTCCCTCATGGTTCCTCACGCAGAATATCTCTACGCAACTTCTGAATCAGAGAGCACAGACAGACCCAGAGCTGACACTCCTTTGACATTGGGCTCTAGAAACTACTCACCCAGCATCAGGTAATTTCCTGGGGCTTTAGGGAGCTAGGACTCTTGCCTCTCTCAATCCTGTAAATTCTTCACAAGGTAGTCTACCTAAAAAGTAAGGACATAAAAACACCACATGGGATGAGAAAAAGCTCTTACTTCTGTTTGTATCACGGTGCCTTTACAAGCCCTAACAGGCAGAAGAGCCCCAGTACAGGACGTTGGGTGTAAGTGTGGCAAAAAAGAGCCATTAGCCCAGAACTTGCAGTCAGAAGGCAACTTGTGTGAGTGAGGATTGCACCTGTGCAGAATTCTCTGTACTGAATTCCCTCATTTCATCAGTGCACAACTTGCCTCTGACTAGCTGAGAAGAGCAACATTACTTGCTCTCTTTAAAAGCAGACAGTGGGATGTATTAAGCAATGAGAGAAACAAAGCAGACATAGAAACAATAATAATCACATGGAAAACTACAATAGAGTCTCGTTCCAAGAAAATGGATATTGAAATAATTCCCTGAGCAGACTCCTGAAGACTGTAGCACTTTTTTCTCCAACAGGCTTAATTTTAAGAAGCATCTGGCAGTCTGGAAGTCACAATCCCTCTTTTCTCTCCAGTACATGGAGCATACAAGAAAAATAAGCAAATTCAATTTCTGTCCCAATTGTCCAGAGGTTAACTCCTTCCTTGTAACATCACTGGAGGAGGATCCCGAAGCTCCCTTACTTTCTCCCCAGATCCTGCTCACACATCCACGCAGCACAGTATCCCCTCCTTCCTTACCTGAAACCCAATTAATAATTTTTGTTTCCTGATTTCTATTTAACATGTGTACTCCCAAGACCCTGACTGCCCAAATCCACTGTGTTTCTAGAAAACACCTTCTGCTCATTTCCCCATGCTGCCTCAGCCTGGAAGTACAAGCAGTTAACCAATTAAATGAGCTAGTAAGAAAATCCAATTAGAATTAATAAAAAATCTGATGAAGACTTAAGATGCCCAAGTGTAGATTTACAGGGAAAATTTCCATGATATTTCACAGATGTGAAAATTCACAAGCAAAGGACATAATCTTGCTAACCAGGAGTAAGATAGTTATAGAATATTCTCACCCATTCTTTCTAATAAATAGCCTATACAACCAAAACACAACAAAAATAATGAGCATTACTCATAGCAGATATACAGAATGTTAATTATACACTAAACTGTAATATCAAATATAAATGTAACTTTAAAAATTAATTAAATAATAAAACAAATAGTTAAGGGCAGATTAAAAAAAAATAAATTCATCCATAATTGGTTCATGTGGCTTATTATTGTATTAAAATGCCAGTAGGTTTTGTTATTTCATGTAAGGATTGTGTTATTTCTCCCTGCATGCAAAAAACACACATGATTTTGAAAAGAAAAAGTGAAATATTTGAATTATTTTCCAAATTGCAATTGTTTCAGGTTTCTTTACGCCATTATACAGGAAAAACTAAGGAAATGTTTTGTACTGTTATGTAGCTTACCACAAATGGTTGGTGAAAAAAAATTACTGGAGAATGCGGGCATCGATCCCGCTACCTCTCGCATGCTAAGCGAGCGCTCTACCATTTGAGCTAATTCCCCACCCGTTTTACCGACTTTGCAAACTTATACTTAGCCACTCCAGCCTTACTGAGAACGACGCAGCTTCATGATATGTTTGTTCTCTCTTGCTGAGTCATTTCTCACGCTCACCAGTAACTGCAACTCTCAGCTGCAACCACGCAATACAGCTTTCAGCGTGTACACTACCCGAATAATCTTATTCATCTCTTCTGCACCACAGGTCTTTATTTTTTAGCTGTTTTCAAAAATACCAAGTTGCTTACAGGAAACCAAATATGTTATTGAATGACCCCAGATTTTATTGAACAACTGTTACAAATTCAACAAAGAAACCCACATTCTTTCCAATTTTCAACGCATACCCATTAAAAACCTGGTACAGGAAATGTTTAATGGGTGAAAAACATTATAGACCTGACAGAAACAGTTTTATAGTCAAAGCTTATATTTTTTTAAATATATATATATGTATAATATCCATTTGGAAGGTGTCTAGCTTCTCTGGGGTGACAAAGTCAAGTGAAATGAAAATGTATCTCTATTTTCCTTATTTATTACCTTATTTATCCTTATTTATAACCTCACCAAATGCAGTTGCCTATATTTAGCACATTACTATTATCAGCCTTAAAACACTTTCATTTTGAAAAACAAACTCACACGAGCATGACAAATGCTTGCAAGACCTGACGCAGAGCCTACAACCTACATCACAGACAAGGAACATCAGGATATCAGCCATATTTAACAACTTAATTTTCATCTTATCAACAGCAAATACCTAACTCAAAATGCAGATCTAGAGAGTTATCTAGTCACTAGTGCTAGCTCAATTGTTGTGTTTTTAAGAAGCTTCTGATACTTGCTGTAAAAATGACACCCACTTCAGTGACAGGCTGCCTTTTGCTTTCTCGGGACCCCTTCCACAATCCCTTGGCCTCGGTATTCCCTATCGGGATCCTCCTGCCATCCTCTCTCTTCCATCCCCCCCTTCAGGAATATTCAGGAGAGGGAGAGGAAAGCTCTCAGCAGACAGCCTGAAAGCAAGCTCAACCACGTTGTCTTGGAGATGATAACACCTTGCGCATTCCTGGAGTTCAGCACCCCGGGTTTTTGAGCTCAACCGAACCCAGGCCAAGTTTGCAGCTTCCCACTCCCTGTTATTTTAACAGAAGTCTCTCAGGTGTCTCTGAAACACAAGCTTGTTGCTGTGTATAAACCCAGGAAGAGAACTGGGATTCTGGTTCTGTCGAGTGAGATTAAGTTTACAACCTCTACCCGATTTGACATGGTACTCACACTCATGCTCTTCTCCATAGGCTCTATGTACTCCTGCACATACAGCCAGATTATACAGCCCGTGATCTACCACATGGTGACATTCTTACTGCTGCTCAAGCTTCTTCATTCACCAAGTAAAGGAGACTGCTCATGTTGTGTCAGCACTATGCCAGACAATGGCAAACTCTTTGCTAAGTTAAGCCACAGATCTCGCTCCAGAGGAGCACAACTGCAGAACAAGAGGAACTACTCATCCATCAAGTCTAAGTCAGCCTAAGGGGAAACCAAACCATAGCATGAGTGGAGGCAAGATTTCCACCTGACTGGTTTCTAACCGGCCTGGCTTCTTTCCATGTCATCTTACTGGCTTCTAGTGACAATGAATCTGCTTGTTTGTGCACATTGCTCCCAACACATGATGCATGGCTTGAAGCTACTATACATACCCATTCAGTTGCTCCTTGAGCTGGTTGCGTTGGCAGGTGGCAACACAAAGTGGGAATAACTAGAAGTGACACACTGTTTTTACTCTTTGTGACTGTATTCATAGTGTTTGACAAGCTTCAGTGTTGATTTGCTACAGATCTTCTGACAGTTTCAGCCACATGAACATAAGGAGGGGAAAAAAAATCATAGAATCATAAAACGTGTAGGGTTGGAAAGGGATCTTTAAATGACACGTAGTCCAGCCCCCCCTGCAATGCACAGGGACCTTTTTAACTAGATCAGGTTGCTCAGAACCTCATCAATATTCCTTGAATGTTCCCAGGGATGGGGCCTCCACCACCTCCCTGGGCAACCTGTTCCAGAGCTTCACCACCCTCATTGTAAATAACTTACTTTCTTCTGAATAATGGTACTCAGAAGAAAACATAGGTAATTGTCAGCTGTAAGAGCGTGAATGGTGCAAGTGAAAGCAGCGATCAGAAAAATAGCTGCAATTGATTTATTTTAACACCTGTGGAGAAATATTTGGCATATAAATAATTCAATTTTTAATGGCAGCTACTAGAACATGCACAGAAGATTCAACATGCTTTCTGTGTTGGAAACACTAGGTGGAAAACATAGCTTTCTGTATCAAAACAGAAAAAAAACCTCCTTGTTCTTTTTGGAAGTTTATTAAAGCAGTTGATCAACTCCTGGTAACAGAAAGCTTAAGGAGACCCTTGGAAGACATAATCAGCTGCACAAAACTGTCAAATCAGATGTGAAGAAAAAAAAAATCAATCCTGAAGTTGAAGGTTGATAGAAGGAAAGTTAAAAAACTTGCAACTGTATTTCTCACTTGGGGAAGCTTTCTTATCACAAGCATGTCATTTGTAGTAGAAACTGTGATACAAAATCCAAATGAAGTAAGGCACCTGTGTTTTTCACATGGTCTTATTTACACAAAATCAATCACCTGTTGACTCTCATCTGGGCATGACAGCACTTGCTCACTTGATCATCTGCAGGACTCTACAGTGAGGTAGCTAACAAACACTAATTAATCCACAGTAAAGGTCAATCATTTTTAGCAGCGATGACAAAGGGCTATTTAGGTCAAGCATCCGTGAGTAACTTCCTGGTTGGGTGTTGTTATTTTAAAATAAAGGGATTTAAAAAAATAACACCACACCATAATTTTGTCTGTGACTTCAGAAAACATACAGCTTTTCTCACAGAAAGCTGTTTAGAGATGACTGTCAATTCAAAGGCTGCTATAACCTTAACTGACAGGTGAAAATTTAAAGTCTGCGCTGATTTTGTTTCATGTTGTCTAATCCCATTAACAAGTTTTTCGTAACACTTCATTCACCTGAGAAGTGCTGACCTAGCTGCAATTTTACTAACACCACTTAGCAAAAGGAACACTTGTGAGCTACAGAAAGGCATTAGCTTGGCATCAGAAAAACAGCTCAGCTCTTGGTGAAATATTTTTAGTTCCTGTTTTCCCTTTTACTTTTTGCAAGAAGAATATTTAGCAATATGCAAAAATAACAAAGTAAAAAATGTGCAGGAGATGAATCATTCTCAAAATGTTTAGAGACTCGAAAGAACTGAGGAAGAAGGGAGCATATTGGAGCAGCTTATCTTACACAGTTTCACCAAACCTGCTGTCAGGGTAGATTAAAAGTGGGCTTTTCCATCCACTAGTGAAACTGCGTCTTCTTGCTAGCAGGTAACCTGATGCTTGAAGGTTCCAAGGGCAAGATCTTTTGTAACACAGGAGAAGCTTTCACAGTGGCAAACCAGTCTTAAGGAAAAATAAAAAGGGAAATAACAGAGAAAGGTAAGTTGTATATTCAAAATAGTTAAGAGTCTCAAGTGCTAGAAAGTACTAGGAATACGGTTGTAAAATAAGAATTTTGTCCTCCTTAAACACAGATCATTATACATATTTTAATTACTTTTTCCAACCTCCACCCTCAAAGCAATACCACAGGAAAGTGCATTTACATTCTGGAAAAGAAAGCATTCAGGTTCTTTTAAAGGGACACACACACACTCAGCTGTCACTCCTGCAACTCACAGCCACGGCACTTGGGACAAAAAGCCCCTTTCCAGTGTTGCCTTCTCCCCTCTCGGAGGTGCAGCAGGCACTTCAGCAGCGGGTGCCCCACAGGAACACCGGCCCGGGCCACCAGGCACGCTCACCAGGCCACCAGGAATGCTCACTGAGCCACCAGGCACGCTCACCGGGCCACCAGGAACGCTCACCAGGCCACCAGGAATGCTCACCGGGCCACCAGGCACGCTCAGCACACAGACAAGGCTTCTCTTTGGAAGACTCACCCGCCATCCCAGCCAGAGCCTCGAGGGCAAGGAGCAGAGCGGGTGTGCGACAGCATTTCCCACACAGAAAATATTCCCATTTCATAGGAAGGCAAACTCCTACCGCAGCCTCCTCACGGCGCCTCTATGTTTAAAGACAGAAGAGATAAAAAAGGAGGAGGGGACAGTTTCCCAAGAGGAGAGCGTGGCCACCAGCAGGGAGGGCGGGAGCGGCCGGCACCACAGAAGGTTCTGGCACAGCCAAGGCCCTGAGGCCCGGCAGCTCCTCGGGGTTTGTTGTCAACCTGAGCAAGTCTGGGCTGAAACTGTGGGATGACAAAGCTGGCAGCGGAGGAGGTCTGTTGGTAGCCTTTTGCTCAGGGGTTTTCTGGTCGCGGTGGGTCTCCTGAAGGGCAGCTGCGAGGCCGGTTGCTTGGAGAAGGAGGTGCGGCTGGTGTTGCTGCTGCTCAGGAGGGGGTGGGTTTGTGTTTTCTTCTGGTGCCCTTTCTGCTACTGCTCTGGGCTACCATGACTCGGGCTTCAGTTCTCCTTCGAGGGCTCTCAACACCTGCTGCAATACCAGTCTTCCATTATATAAGTACAAATTTAATCACTGTTGTTTTCTTCCTCTTCTGGGACTGTTCAGCCAGAGTTCAGTCTAAAGTGTTCAGCCCAAGAAAGAAGCAGGAGAATCAAATCAGAGGATACCATGGCTTGAAAAACTTGTTGAGGTGGGTGCTAACTCTGTGCGTTTCTAATTCAGATTGGTTGTGATGTTTTTGTGCTATTCCTGTGCTTGGGATACACTGGAAGCAGGCAGTTTCATCAGCTCTTCTGAGAGGTGTGGTTTCCTTGTCCTAATTCTAAAATGACTGCAGAGTATGGTGGTGTGTAAATTGAAAAAGGCAAGCTCACAGGTGATGAGTGAGTGTAGAATGGAGGCAAAACTTTGTGAGCCATCAAAATCTTCATCAACAAATCAAGTTTTATTCTTATTGTAGCCATTATGTTCAGAAATAGTTTGGGGAGGAGGTTTTTTCTGACATACAACAGACCTGCTGTCTGGCTATTTTTGTTTTGTTTTTTTTCCCAAACGTTGATGTTGATTTAGTTGCCCCATTCCATAAAATTATTTCTGAGGTCTAGAATGTTTTTCCTTCAGTGTTTTATATACAGATTTGGCTGCTGATCTGGAGACAAATTTATTTGTTTCATTTTAGTGATAAATCTATCAGCTTGAAGGTTAGGCTCTTTAAGAGTTGAACGTGCTGTAGCTGCCCTTAGGTTGTTTTGTCACTGCTTAATTTATACCTAGTTCTGGATTTTGATTGATTTTAAAATAAATAATTAAAATAATTTTAAATTTTTTTCCCCTACTTGCTATATTAAGGCCTTAAGACTGCCACTGCTTAGTAACAAAAGAGCGGTAGGAATTAGTATGTGTCAGTTTGTGTGCAGTTTTCAGCCTGCTTGGGCCTTCCCTGAATTAAGCCCTGTAGATTTACTTTACCATTCCAAAGCTGGTGTGATGGAACTCTGATCCTGCCTGGGCTGTGTTCATAGAAGCTTAATTCATACACATTAGGAGGTTTCTGTAGGTTTGTTTGTTTTACATTGTAAGTGTTCTTAAGACACTGGTGATTTTTATTCTGAAAGAATACTAGGGGAGGAAAGAAAAAAATCCAAAAAACAAGCAACTAACTGAACACAAAATCTGTAAGGGTTGAAGTTGGTTTGGGGGTTTGTTAAATTGCTTTGCAGTATAAATCTTAGAGTTATGTACTCCTGTTTGGAAGCAAATAATGCTTTTTTATCTGTGAGTTATTTTAGATCTCCCATTTTTGTCACTCTTGCAGAGAGCAGAAGGCATTCTGATAAAAATTCCTCTCAATATTTTATCTTGTTTTATAGTAATCAAGCCAGCTCATTTAAAGCTAGTTTTTTACTCTAGTGTACTGAAATGTATCATGTCATAACTGGCATAACTGAGTCACTTCTAGAAGTGGAATTCTGTCACTCTGGTGTTCTGGAATGTTTTTATCATAATTAAGTGCTGTGTTTCCAATTACTATGTGACTAAGTAAAGGAACTTCTGGATGTTTCAGAGCTCTTGGTGGAAAAATCCCACTGGTCACATGAAGACATCATAGGGTAAAAGAAGTATCAAGCTTTCTTACTTTGCCAGATGTATTGCCTAGTGGGGCTTTCTGTCAGCCAGTTGCTGAAAAGTCTGTGGATCTGCAGAACAATTCCAGCTGTAAGAACTTAATTGCCTCCTACAAATTAATTTCACATGCTTCTTTCCATATTGATCATGCTTTAATATGAGAGGGAGAAACATTTTTTCCTGAAAGCCAGCTGTCTCAACCAGAGGTAGGGAGCAGATAACAGGATGCTGGTGTTCATTAATGGGAGAGTGTGCACAGGGCTTTTGGTACAGGGATTTGGGGTTAGACCAGTGGTCCTAACTGGCAGTGTTTGACAATTTCAGAAAGTGAGGTTAGCTTTGGTGATTTACAATTAATGGACATGATAGCTTGTGAATTCTCTCCTTTCTCTGGTTAATAATAATTAGTGTCTTGCTTTTTTTTCTTCACCTCTGGTTATTTTGCCTTCTCTAGAAAACTCTGTTTTCTATTCCTTTTGTTATGATTGGTTTACTATTCCTAAAATAGTAATATTCCCAGAGTATCTTTGGATGAAAAAAGACACTGGATTTCTTTTATATTGCTTTTGTTCTACCTTAAAAGTGAATTTGCACCTGTAGGGCCATTTAGGCTTCCCTTAGTCAAGCTGTTCAGAGGTTTTCTGTGTTGTCTTTTGAAGCGCAACATATTCTGAGCCATGTTGTATGGTGGGGTTCCTAAAATCTGTTGTCAGTGTTTTAGTTCTGTATGCACATGGTGTTCAGAAATTACAGATGCCGTGATGGACAAAGGAAAAAAAAGATGGAAAGGGTTTATGTTGCTAAAGGATGATGCAAGTTGTTTGGGCAAGAAAGCCAAGGTAGTTTAGCAATTGTTTTACACTCTGAATGGAACTGGAAAGAAAAGTAATGAGAAAGTGGTGTTGCATTAGAAAGCCAGAAGTACCTTCACAGAGTATCCCCACTCTTTCTACTGTTAGAACTTTATACAGTAATAAAACCATTCCTGCAGGTACAAATGTAAACTGGAGATGTTCTCCTTTTAATGTTTTTCAGCTAACACCTTTTTCCCACCCATTCTGGGATTCTGCTAGGCCTAATGCCACAATACCATGCTCTCTGGGATCTGCTGTAGCCAAAAAAGGAAAAAAAAAAAGTTTGATTAATGCAGTTGAAGGTCAGATCTAAGTTGGAAAAGCACAGTGGAGAAGGGAGAAGTGCTTCATTCTCAGAGTTGAACAGGTGAGGGAGTCTGGAGGAAATGCCGTACAAGTAGTTGTTTCGGTGTTAAAGTTAGGTTGGTCAAATAGTTTTAAAATGTCATAACATGTAAGTTGACCATGAAGGATTTGATTCTGTCAGATAAACGTCCACTCTCTGAGTCTGAAACTTCTGGCTACAGACAAGTACTGAGTTGTTGACTGCAGAGCACTTCTGCAGATGTTGTTCTTCAGTTATATGCAGCACAGCAAGAGTGATACATGCAGAGAATGACTTAGGATATATTCTTTAAATATTTGGCTCAGTAAAACTCTAAAATTTGATACTGTGGTTTATTTCGTGGACACAAATGTAATCCCTGTTAAAAAAAATAATAAAATCTGTATTATTCAGGTATTAACCTAGAAGTCCTGCAAAGACTGTTAATTGGGTTATTGTACTTTCTGAAATCATGGTGTCCTTGTAGAGGAGAGAATTGAAAGATCTTTCCATGTCAGTGTGATTCATGTGTCCTCAAGCGTCTTGGGCAAATCAGGAAGGAAACCAAGAGACTTATTTCTAGAGTTATTCAATACATTTTATCCAGATATTTTTTATCCAAAAAGGCAAAGATGTACACTTAAAATATTAAATAGAAATTCAGAATTCTCTATTTTTTATTATTTCTTTTTCTAGAATAAAAGCCAAAGTCCCAGACCACTACAAGATTTCTGAGGGATTCACTCAAACTTCCCTTTCTCTTTTTACAGGGAAAAGAAGCATGATTCCCCAAGGTTCCTTTTCTTAGGGTTATAATGAAGTAAATTGTGTGTCTTTGCACCACTGCCTGCTACTTCTTCTTTTTATGTCTGTGTGAAGTCATAAACAGTTGCTTTCTTTTTCCTCTTAATGCCACTTTCAAAGGGAGAAGACTTAAGTAGTGAACAGGAAACACTGGGTCCCTGCTTGCTTTGTGTTTTCTGACTCTGATCTTGCAGAGCTGAAACCAAAGCCACCAAGCAGAATTTTTACTATGGTTTCATTATATCCATGATTTTTTTTCCACATTTAAATTAAGTATTCTTGGTTTTTTTTTATTTATATGTGAATGTGCGTGTCTATCTGGTGATATAGTCACACCTTAAAAATTTGTGAGACATGCAAACTATGTGCTCTATTATGGTTTTGGGTTTTTTCCAATGTTCCATTTGGGTGCTTGCTCTTTTTTTTTTTTCCCCCTTTCTTTTAACTTGGGCCCAGACTCTATTGCCACAAGAGACAGAACTGTAAGAACTCTGTTCTATGTAGTGGCTACAGCTCTGGAGCCCTCAGCATAGGAGAGACATGGAGCTGTTGCAGTGGGTCCTGACAAGGGCCGTGAAGATGATCAGAGGGGTGGAGCACCTCTGCTAGGAAAACAGACTGAGGGTGTTGGGGCTGGAGAAGAGAAGGCTGCAGGGAGGCCTTATAGTGGCCTTCTAGGACCTGAAGGGGCTACAGGAAAGGTGAGGAGGGGCTTTTCACCAGAGAGACCAGTGATAGGACAAGGGGTGATGGTTTTAAACTGAAAGAGGGTAGATTTAGGTTAGACATCTGAAAGAAATTCTTCACTATGAGGGTGGTAAGACACTGGAATAGGTTGCCCAGGGAGGTTGTTGATGCCCCCTCCCTGGAGGTGTTTTAGGTCACGTTGGATGAGGCTTGTGCAGCCTGGTCTATTGTAGGGTGTCCCTGCTCATAGCAGGGAGGTTGGAACCCGTTGATCTTTAAGATCCCTTCCAACCTTAACCATTCTATGATTCTATTCAGTCACATCTATTATATTGTAATATAATATGTGGAAATGGGTGAAGTCATTTAGCTGATTCACTTCCACCGATGGATTACAAATAGGAAAAATCTATTTTAGAAAAATACGATCTTTAAATGGATCCATATGTCTCTAAACAGTCAGAATGGTTTTGTGTGAACATAAATCTGCAATAGCTTGGGAGCACAAGGCCTTCTGTTATCCAGGTGCAGCTCCCCTGAATAAGACATACGCTGTTATATCAAAGAGTCCAGATTTCGTGTGAGGCAAAATTCCCACTCAGGCTGTCAAAATCCATGCACTTTAAGAAAGACCTTGTTGTTCCTGCATTTAACTGAGAAGTTGCTTTCTGTTCCTGCCTGCTAGTGACTTCGGTGGGGGATTAGAACCCGAGCGGTGGCCTCTGGCTGCACAGCTACCAGTGTGGTGATACTGGGATAGAAAATCAATGTGATTACTGGGAGAATGTTTTGTTTCTACTTAAGACAGCAGATGAAGTGTTAGTGCAGCTGGGCGAGTTCGGGCTGTCGGGGAAAGACAGGGAGGCAGGAAATGGCGGTAAGCAGGGGCGGGTGTTACCGCGGGGAATTAGCTCAAATGGTAGAGCGCTCGCTTAGCATGCGAGAGGTAGCGGGATCGATGCCCGCATTCTCCATTTTCCACTGAGACGCGTTAATTTCTCTGTCTCCCTTGTGAACAGCACCCTCATACTTTTCAGCTTACCGCTGGTAATTACTTTGCTGCTTTGGAAAGCAGAGGCTTCTAAACGTCTGTGTTGTCTAAAATTAGAATATCTGTCTGCACAAAAGAGAAGTGAATTCCTGTTGAAGTGTTTTAAATAATGAACTGGAAGCACACTGACTGATCACAGAATGTCCCTGCCTGGAAGAGACCTCCAAGATCATCCAGTCCTGCCCTAGGCCTAACAGCACAAGCTCAGCACTAACCCATGTCCCTAAGCACCAGGTCCACATGCCATTTAAATGCCTCCAGAGATGGTGACTCCACCACTGCCCTGGGCAATCTATTCCAACGCCTGACAAGCCTTTCAGTGAGGAAATGCTTCCTAATATCTAACCGAAACCTCCCGTGGTGCAGCTTGCATCCATTCCCTCTGGGCCTGTCACACGTCAGCAGGAGAAGAGGCTGTCCCCCTCATTGCTCCAACCTCCTTTCAGGTAGCTGTGGAGAGCAGTGAGGTCTCCCCTCAGCCTGCTCTTCTCCAGACTGAACAACCCCAGCTCCCTCAGCTGCTCCTCACAGGACTTGTGCTCTAGGCCCTGCAGAAGCCTCGTTGCCCTTTTCTGGATGTGCTCCAGCACTTTCATGTGCTTCTTGTAGTGAGGAGCCCAGACCTGAACACAATATTCAAGGTGTGGCCTCACCAGCACCGAATACAGGGGGACGATCACCTCCCTCTTCCTGCTGGCCTCTTGGTTCCTAACCCAGGATGCCATTGGCCTTCTTGGCCACCTGCGTGCACTGCTGGCTTATATCTAGTTGACTGTCAATCAATACCCCCAGGTCCTTTTCCAGCCTGCAGCTTTCCAACCACACATCACCAAGTCTGTATCTAACCATGGGGTTGTTATGACCCAAGTGCAGGACCCGGCACTTGGCCTTGTTGAACCCCATACAATTAACCTTGACCCACTGATCTAACCTGTCTAGGTCCCACTGTGGAGCTTCCCTACCCTCCAGCAGATCAACACACCCTCCTTGCTTGAACCCACTGCTTCTCCTGAATTTTGGCTGTGCTACAGTTTTGGTTCTCTGCTTACGCTGCCCAATGGTCTGGTGTAATTTTAAATGCAGGTGCATTTTTCTGTGTGAGTTTTGAAAAGGTTCAAATGAGTATTTTGAGAAGCACATGCGTAATATGAATGATGGAAGGTGCTAATGTTGACCATAGACAAGCATTTTAATTGAAGTGCAAATATATTTTTTTGTAATGGAGTGAAATTGTGAAAGATGGAATGTGCCTTGAAATGTGGGTGAGGACCAGGTCTATCCTGGCCATCCTAGGTACAACAGGAGCAAAGGAGCTGGAGAGAGAATTCTGCTGTGAGCAGATGATTATATAGACAGCTCCAGACTTTAACATCTTCTTATGGACAGTTTCACTGAGTTTTCTTATAATTAAAGCCAAAAACAATTCAGTGCACTTGTAAGGGACAGAAGTGAGTTTATTGTGCTGTGTTACAGGACAACATAAGTGTTGGGTATTTAATGTGATGACACTCCTCACTACTGCAGTATGCTAATTGGGATCTTTGTTTCCTGTTTTAGGAGCTGTATGAAACGGTAGATACATATTTACTTTCACAAACCTGGATAATTTTTGGAAGAAAACCTAATCTGTACTGTAGAGAATACTCGCTGCCTCAAAAACACTGGAGAATGCGGGCATCGATCCCGCTACCTCTCGCATGCTAAGCGAGCGCTCTACCATTTGAGCTAATTCCCCTCGTGGGGGAGTTTTGGGGGCGGGTTTTTGTCAGCTGAATCAGAGCTTGACTGGTTGAGCTGGGCTGATGGCTGAGCGACACCCAGGGACCCCTGTGTCCATCTAGAAAGCCTCTTGGATTCAAAGCCGGAAGACTCACTTGAGATACGAGAAGCGCGCTGATGCATTTTCTGCCAGGATGCTCCGGTAAAACAATATGTACTTTCCCTAGTGAAGCCTCCTCTGGTGTATATTCAGGAAAGAGAGAGAACGATTTTATTATTTTTTTTTTACCTCTGTTACAATGCAGATACCAAAAGACTTGTAAATCTAGAAAGTATACTGTTAAAAGTCACTGAAGGGCAATGAAGTTTTCCTTCTTGTTTTTCAAGTCTTTCTATTTTCTTTTCCAACTTTATCCTCTAATGAGCTGTATGTAACTGATAAATATAATGGTCTAAAAGTTCATGTTTATCATAGTTTGTGGAGAGAAAGTCTTAATTTATATCTTCCTAAATTGTCTTCAAGGTATTTCTACCTTTTTGTATTTAATGATTCAGTCAAAATAGTATTGCATCTTAAATATATGGGGTGACTAAAAACATTTCAGAGATTCAAAAATTCACGTGTAGTCACATTGACTGAATTTGCTGTCAGAAGCACATTGGCAAAGGTCTGTTCCCTGGTTATTAAATCAAGGAATGCTTTCTGAATTTAAAGAACAAAAATGTAGTTTAGAGTGAGAGTGGTTACTGATATACTTTTAAACAGCAAAGGCAATGAAAGTTACACTTAATACAAGTTTCCTCACTTTCTGTTTAAATGCAGAAATATAGTAAAATGTGTATAGTAATCCAACAATACTTGCACTGCTCTTTTACTGTAATGGATTTAACTTACTGGTGACAGCATCCAGTCAAAAGAAAATAAATTCTGAAATTGAGGATTAGCTAGTTACAGCTTCCCTGAGGTAAGGCAGTACTTCCACTTTATCACAGCCCAGGTTCAGGCCAAGATGTGGGAACTAAAACCCACAGTATCCCTGCAAACATTCTCCTAGAATTTAAACAGTCTCCTGCCTTTCCTTAGTCTTTGCACAACAATAAACAAAAATTTGTTCTTAGCATTTCTTGCAGTATATTGTAACTGACTTCATTTTCCTCAGTGGAGTAAACTTGAGAGGGAAAATAAATATGCAAAAGTGGTTTCAGTCTGTCTCACAGGCACATGTCTGAAGCTCAGTGCACATCTGCAGCTGGGAGCTTTCCCATATCAAATTTCACAAGGTTCAGCTCTGTGGACAGTTTTCTTTATCTGTCCTGTGCAGCCTGACTCAGTATGAAAATAGTAGATTACCTCTCCTTGTTTTCACCCCTAAATCTCACTCTACTGCCACTGAAAATGCTTAAAGCCTGGACAATTCAGCTCACAGGAAAAGTTTATTTCTTGCCTAAGTCATATAAGGATGAGGAAAGACATCTGCAATAATACTGTTTTCATAGAATCATAGAATGGTTTGGGTTGGAAGGGACCAAGAAGGTCATCTAGTTCCGACCCCCCTCCAAGGGCAGGGACACCTTCCCCTAGATCAGGTTGCACAAAGCCCCGGCCAACCTGGCCTTGAACACCTCCAGGGAGGGGCACTGATTAAGATGTGTATTTCACATCAGTGATTAAGATGTGTGTTTCATTGTTATATGATCTTGAATTCTTGTGATTGCTAAGTTTTCAGTAACACAGCAAGCAAAACTTTCTAATTGCTCCACTTGGTTGGGAGAACTTCCTCAATCTATATGGCTGAAAATAACCTGACCTTCTTAATACCATTTTTCTACTTCTCTGAGGTGTTTCAGCAGTGAAGGCTTTGTGTCCACATAGTTTTATTTAACACAGATCACTTTGGTGTGTCTCTTTGGCAACACTAGTATAAATTGATACAAGCTAATTTAATTTGACTTCTGCTCTCTAAGATGGTGTTCTTAGGGGACACCAGGGTTAAGTGCAAATTTTGTATGATCTTCAAGCTGTTCCACTGCACTGTCTGTGATGTGCCTTTCCCTCAACACAGCAGCAGCTGCCGTCCTCCAAGAAGCATGAATGTAGTGTAGAGCTGGGTGGCACTGAAAGACTGCAGGTCGTGGGTTTGTCATGCAAGTTGGCATGAAGTGCCTTACTGCAGCACTCGGGGAGTTTGTCATCTTGGGCAATAAACACAGACAAGCTCAAAGGTCAGATGGTAGTAAGTGTTCTGAAGAGGTGCTCTGGGGTCATTATCCATCATGGCAGAGCGGGTTTGGCGGGACGCAGATGCTGGCGTGATAATTAAAATCTATAGTTACAGGAGAAGCATCGAAATACCGAGGGGAATTAGCTCAAATGGTAGAGCGCTCGCTTAGCATGCGAGAGGTAGCGGGATCGATGCCCGCATTCTCCATTGATGTGTTTTGTTTGAGGAAGAGAGAAAACAAGTACACAAGATGTTTTCAGAGAGAAAACTCAATTAACTACACAAGATGTTTTCATGTACCAAACTGGAATTACTTATGTAAATGCGCTCTTATTTTTCAGATGTACCTGGTTTATTTCTTAAAGGCTGCCATATGTTTGCTTTGAATAAGTTAAAACAATTAACTCATATTAAAAAAAATAAAATGGAAACTGAGTTTTACAGGGAGAAAACCAAATGCTGGAACTTCAAATACATCCAAATACTTCCTCTCAGGAATTTCTAGCAATAAACATTTTTAAAAGTAATTTTGTGCACCTGGAAAACATATCTTTTCTTGTTTATCTTGTTTCTTCAACTGGAAATGCTAAATTAAATACTACAGATTTGTTATTTGACACCTGTTTTAGAATAAAAATTGAATGTGTTTTCATTTGTGAACAGATGGACCAGAGCAAGAGAGAAGACTGTATTTTATGTATGGAACTACAATTTTAAGTAGACCCTGAAAGTGAGACTTCTGTGATCCCTGTAATCAATTAAAGGGAGGGAATTAGCTCCAATGGGAGAGTGCTTGCTGAGCATGTGAGAGGAAGCAGGATTGATGCTCACTTTCTCCAGTATTTTGCTAAACAGGAATTGTTATGCCAAGTAGAAACTACCAAAACAAAATATGTAACTATCAAAACAAGATATATATTTAAACTATTTTGGTAAACAGTTAATTTTGTTTTAATTGGGGTAAAACTGATTTTCTTCCTTCCTCTGGGTGCTACACTGCCTAAATCAGGCTTATACAACCGTGTGTGTCATTCCCCTGTCGTAGCTGTTGGCTCTTCCTGGCCAATTCAAGTAAAATTTGGCAGAGAGAGAGTTCTGCAATATGATGTTTTTCCAGGGTTTATGAAAAACAATGGATGAATTATGGTTAGAGACCTGAATCAGCATGTCTTTTTGATCAGACAGTGGAAAACAGCCATGTAGGAATGCTTGCTCTTCCCCAGCTGCCCACTGTGGTCCCTGTCCAGAAATAGAGGATCTTCCTTTCATTTACTATCTCTGTGAAGCTGTAACATGAGCTGGATCGGTCAGTTAAATTTCAGGGATCCCTTTAACCCCAAGTCTGTACCCTTGGGAGCACACTACAGCAACCGTGTCTTTCAGCTGTGGCCTGTGTGCAAGTTAAAATTAACCCCTCAGTCTTCTCCCCTAATTCTGTTTATGCAGAGCTGCTTTTGAGAGGCTAATGCCTGCCACGTTTGTGTTACAGCTTCACAGTTATCCTAACATCTAACTGATCGATTGCCTTCTGCTAACATCTTATCTGTTTCTTCTGGTTGTTCTCCAGATGTTGTGTGTGTGTTTATGGTGCAACTTCCCCCTGACCCTTCCAGCAGCAGCTGCACGGCAAGTGCGGCTTTTGAGATCCTGGTGACCAATGCTGCTAAATCTGTTGTGTCCTGAGTGTTAATTAAGCATCTTACAGTGTGCAAAATGGATACTTATTTCCTCCCATCTTCTGTCTGTTCATGGCTGAAGAATAAAAAAATGTGCATGGAACTACCAAAAGAGTCCTACTATTCCACTTTTTGGTGTGTCTCCTTTTACTTTGGAGGCTGAAAAGTGAAGCTTCCCCTTGAACTCTTGGGCATAAGTAGAAAAGTGTGTACCAGTCTCAGTGACTACTTAATCACTCTACTTACAGAGTGATTAATAGACAGAAGATGCCAAGAATGGTCATGGTAAATGCCATCCTTCTGCTAAAGGTCTGGGGCATGCTTATAGCTACTTTGTACACTTAACTTTCAGCAGATTTGTTCTCAGTGCACAGTATTGTCCCTGGGTTCTTGTTCTACCAACACTCTTTAGTAAAGCTGCCTTGTAATAAAATAAAAATAGATTTTCCCCTGGCCCTTACTCTTCCTGAAGTAAATGCAGAGTACACACTTTGGAATATTTCTCAGTAATGTCCATCTTCAAGTTTTGACAGAAGTTTTATGCAAAGATTCTAACCTGCTTGTTGCACTTAGATAAAAGACTGAATAGAGCTGTGCTACTTTGTACAGCTGAGGAAGATGTACCTAGCATTGTATTTTTCTATTAAAAAACAAATCACGAGTACCAGACACCTGGGAGCATTTTTGTTTATCCCAGGGGAAAGAGCTGACCTATTGGAGTAATTCTCACATTTGCAGTTAAACCAGGGCTAAGCCTGCTTTAGCTTCCTGATCAGTTGCAGTTAAACCAGGGCTAAGCCTGCTTTAGCTTCATGATCAGCTCTGGGCTGCTCTTTTCAGTTATTGAATCACAGAATCACCAAATCACCAATGCTGGAAAGGACCTTTAAGATCATCAAGTACAGCCTACAAAAGAAATTTTGAAAGGAATTATGAAAGGAAATACTGAAATGAAGCTGAGAACAAGAAGGAAGCATTGAGATGGATTTCTACAGCTAGCCTGTGTATTCCTGAGAAGCTGGATCAGGCCCATAATGATGTTGACTTTGTATCAATTTGTTTATGCTGATTTCAGTTTTGTTGGGAGTGTTTATCATGTAGATTCCATGAGAGACTCTTCTAATAAAGGTCACAGAGGCAGTTATTGAACATGACAGGAACTGTGTCATCCTGGTGTGTAGGTGTTACACAGTGATGGAACATGAGGGGAAATCTCAACCAAGCAGGTGTTGCCAAGACTGTTTAGAAAGATAATGTAAGGAGGTGCCCAAGTAATGAGAAATTTCTGCCTAGGTAATGTCCAGAGACTTTCACTGTTACTAAGCACCAGTGTTAAGAGTTTAATGGCTGATCTTTTACTGCTGAAAGATGGGCTAAGAGCTAGCTGGATGATGGAGGTGCTTCCCCTTCTTCATCTTCCCACCCAGATGTACTGAAAGGCTTTTTACCCTTGCTGCATTTTAAGAGTTAACCTTCTTTAAAATTTTAGAGGTCATCAGAGATACTCTCTGATGTATCTTGCACATAATAAAATGTAGCAGCTTTCCTACACATAGTTATTTGCATTTTTAAGAATCTAGTTATAATTGCACCTTGTAGTTTTCAATAATCAAGGCTAGGAAGGACTGTATCGCTCTTGCGTCAGAACTAGGTCTTAATTAGTAGAGGAAACCTTCTTTATTACTTTTCTTCTATTTTGTCGGAGGTTTTTAATGTTTGGTCAAGAATAACAAAGGAATCTTGACTAGGTGCACAGCAAATATGATCTGAGTTAGTGAGTTGCACTAGTTGCAAAATCAATCCAAACATACTCCTACCTACCCAGCTGAGGGGTAGGACATGAACAGGAGTCACTGAACAAACTGAGTGAATGTTTTCATCAAAATACAGAGTAATGAGAGAGAATGTTTCAGGGATCTACAAAGTAATTATGTACTAATTATATTTTATTATTACTGTCTTCTCAGATTTTATCACTTCTAAAATATTTTTCATAGTACCAAATACAAATGAATGTGGAGTCCAGAAATGCCTTGCAAAAGAGGAGTCTGGTTGTGCTTATTGTATAGACAAGCTGTACTCTTGAAATCCTACAACCCACAGTTAAGTAGCTTTTTGGTTTTGAGCATTAAACAATAAAGGCTGGTGCCAAACTGCCTATAAACATTATTGTAAGGTGGCCATGCAAACTTAGAGTTGGATGACAGCCTTGATATTGA
Source organism: Chaetura pelagica (assembly GCF_000747805.2). Lineage (NCBI taxonomy): Eukaryota > Metazoa > Chordata > Aves > Apodiformes > Apodidae > Chaetura > Chaetura pelagica. Next base: position 3,284,889 of record NW_009970725.1, read on the forward strand.
CTGTCAGTTTATCTCAGAGATGATGAATGCCATACTTCTCAAGTAAACTATGCATTTATTTTTATAAGACTACATTTAGTCTTGCCAAATCAGAAAAACATACAAAATGCCTACTTTCTTTGGTCCATATTGCTGTATCCAAACAGCAAGTTACATAGCTGCTCTAATCACAAAATTAGATAAACACAGGGCAAAAGTGGGATAGAATTGCTTCCCTGACATGCAGTCTGCAGTGCACTTACTTCTTTTCCCATGATAATCTGGAAGATCTAAGGGCCTTACAGGAAGATAAAACTGCAATTCCAGAGTGACTGCCAAAAATAAGACTGAAGTTTGATAAGGCCAACTCAAGAGAGTCGTCAGGTGTACATCATCTCAGTTACGATGGGCATGGGATAATCTTGACAGGTATTTCTCTGTTAACTCTTAACATCTGTTCCTACAGAAGCACCTAAAGGAAGGGGATGGCTGGGATTGAGTCCCTTTCCAATCAAATCTTTGCTTACAGAGAAAGGAAGTCCCAGCTTTGAAGCCAGGAACAGTGGTAGCAAATGACACTTTTTGGTGTCTTGTACTGGTCCCCCACCCATTCTATTCCACCAGCAGCTTCTCTTTAGAGAAGATAGACCACTTCAGCTATGGTCTCTCAAAGTAGCTTATTACAAATACTTTTTTGTGCCTTTTGCAGAATGTATGGAAGACTTCAATGCCTTTCTTCTATGTATTCTTAGCATCAGAAACAAAGTTTCTAGCAGGAGTGCTTTCCCCTGGTTTCATATTGTAGTCTTTAAATGATTCGAGTTTTTTAAATTAGCTTAACTGTAACTATTAACAGCTTCAGGTAAATACAGTGGTAAGTGATGACACAGTTTGAGATTACTGCATAGAGTAAGGAAAATATTCTGAGTTTAATTACGTTAATCTTCCTTTTGCTTCGTATACATCTCAAAAGAGCATATAGATGGTTACGATTTTTTATTCAGATTTTTTTAGCCAAAAGACTGTTTACAAGGATTTCCATTTCATCTACCTAATTACAAAATGGCACTTGCAGTCCTTGCCTAGTTAAAAATAAAAATAAAAATCAGCAATAAAAGAAATTACAGAATGGAAAAAAATCATCTGTTAGTTACTACATACAAGCTTTAAGAGCCACCTAGTGGGACTATTCTGCAAGTAAACCTCTAAGCACTAAAGAGAGTAATTCCTAATAAGCCTTTTACTAAAAAAATAATAGAACTAGAAGATAGTTGATTAAGAGTCATCTTAAATCAAAAGGGAGCTGAAATCTATTTTATACACAAAACTTTCTTCCATTTCCTAGAACACTTGATTTTGTGGCTACGCAATTCAATATGCATTTAGAATTTCCAAGCAGATGAGCAACCCAATTTCTATTTTACAGTAACAGTTTCCATACTCAGTTTTAATCTGAGGACTTTTGCTGGTGTAGCCAACTACATCACTATTTGCATTTATTATTTTTTAAAAACACTAGGTCAACTGTCTTAAACTCAAAAATATATTTGAGAATTTAGTGCTGATTTGTATGACAAGAGGAGGGACCAAGTAGTTAGGAAGAGTAGTCTTGTTATAGCTGCGAGAGTGAAAAAACAGTAGAGAAAAAGGTTTGCAAACTGAGGCAGGACTTTAAGTACAAAGCAGTACAAATGGAAAAATCATGCAAGTGATACTTTCAACAAGCTCAGAACTGTGTAAGTCACACATATAAGGCAGATAGTAAAGGTAAGTGTGAAATAAAGCCATGCTACAATGGAGAAGGAAAGAAGAGATCATGAGATGGCTGTTTTCTAAGCAAAACATGTAACTAATAATGTGGTAGAGAGGAAAATATGATCCTACAAGATCACTGGAGAATCTGTCTTTTAAAGAGAAGTGTGAAACTCCTGGCTTGAGTCAGGGATACAGAAAAGCACATGAACTATATATCCTTCTAGTCCATAAAAGCCAAGGTGAGGTGACAATGACTTGTTTAGTGATACCCAGAAGTGGAGAAAGAGATGGCTGTGGCTTAACCTGATCCTTCTCACATAGGCCATATTTTAACTCTAGTATAGACTGAGTTCCTTGTATTAAAAGAGCAAGTCCCTGGAAATTCAATTACAGGTAAACAGTATCTTACTTATGTAATGAACCAGTAGCAAGAAACATCAGGTTCTAAGGTACATCCTTTTCACACAAGGGAAATTTGCTTCTCTCCTATTGGAAGCAGTGACAGAATAAAGGAGTACTTGTTTCAGCTTAAAAGGGCTAAATGAGCAGTTGAGACTAGCCTGGTGCTGTCTGTACCAAAGTGAATTAAGGATTCCTCTGCTAGGCTCAACTGTTAAAACAACAGCAGCTACTGACATGCAATGGCTGATGGCATCTACCCTGTCTCGAATGAGCAAGATTCTCCAGTCATGCACTCCTGGACCTGGTTCTTTAAAGAGATTTATGAGATGACACCGAAGGTGAGTATCTTAATTTATCTAGTAATGCTTAAAATTGCAGTATTGATTTTTTTCTTTTACATTGAGGATACTAGCAAAGTGTGCTCAAGTCAAACAAAATAAAGCTCCTTTGATGCTTTCACAAAGAACTTCCAAAAAATCACAGCATTCTAGATTGAAAAGGATAAACTTATTTTCACTTAAAATGAATGCTGAAGAGCCCTTTAAAATCAAATAACTTTATTTCAGATTAAAGCAATACTTAACAGTGAAATTGCATTTACTAGGGAGTCATTTAAGATGAATTTTTACAATTCAATTTGGAATACATAAAACACTGTTAGCATGTTCTACAAAACCTCGTAAAAACACACAGCAGTTGACATACTAGTAATTACATTTAGCTAAAATGTAAATATCATTATTCAGCTGAGGATTTTTTTATGTCCTCTGTAACATCTTGTGCTGACAGAAGTGCCACTTAATTGTCACCACTCTTGTCATAGCAAATGATGGCCCTAAATGTTGAAAATCCTGCTGACTGGCACTGTTGTAAGGCAAAGTAAAGCCATGACAGTTGGCTTGCAAGGAGAGGCTATGCTTGTCATAGCAAATGATAGCCCCAAATCTCAAAGATCTTGCAGACTGACACTATCTTAAGAAAGGCAAAGTAAAAGCTGTGACAGTCAGCTCACAAGGAAAGGCCCCTTACAGCAGTCTGACAGTCTTCCCAGTCACAGTCAAGAAGTCATCATCGGCCAACGCACGAAGCGCTTCTTCAAACATTTCCTTTGTAACAGCCTTAAAGAAAAATAAATAGGTTTTAGTTTGTTTGTTTAGTGTGCTCAAGCTTTGCTTGAGTTCAGAAGCCAGAAAAAAAATAAGCTACAGCAACAATTCCGCTTGTTTATCTGTAGTAGAATTGGCTTTCTGGTCACATCAGCTGAAAAAGTTTATGTCTGCCTTCTGGAATGGGATTTGAGGACAAGAATGTTGATTAGGAAAAGCACCATACTTTTAAAAACTACTGGAAAATATAAAAATGGAACAGGAAACTTACTGTATCAGACTGTGCTCGGAGATCATCAAAAAGCTGTTGGTACTTCAAAGCTGGCGTTTTACCCTTTGACTGGATAAGTTTCCTGAGGGCTTGAGCCAACTCCTCTTTCCGCTTACGAGCTGTTGCACTCATTCCTTATTAAAGAAAACACCTTTTAGAAATTAACTAATGGTGACAGGTTAAGCTACATTTAAAAATTACAGAAGCCCAACAGTATCCCAGCTTTAACACTCTGGAAACACAAACCTGTCGTGAGAATGGATATGTCCACAATTCCAGTCCTTGGATCAGTAGCAGATTGTTTCAGTGCTTCCCGATGGAGGCGTTTTGCTTCTTCTACGTCAATTGTTTCAACTTTCTCAGAAAAGCGGACTTTGGCATGTGCCTCTGCCAGTCGGATCAGAGACTCAAGTTGTCGAGGATATGCAGAAACCATTCCCCTGCCACTACCAATCTTCCTCATGTCCACGTACGCCTGAAAAGCAAAGAGCCGTGAAATACTTCAGTAAATCCTGTTCTCATTGTTTTCAGAGTCCCCTTTATGCTCCACTTCTTATTTCAGAATACAACCAATTCTATATCTGCTCATATACTTTCACCATTGTTCTGCAACAAAAAATAACCACATCGCAGAGAATTAATTTCCATTATAAAGCAATTAAGCCATGATAATTAATCAAGTTTTTAATCACTTTAAAAACTCAGGACTTGTCTTACATGGTTGTATTTTTGTCTGCAATGACACATCTATTTTGTTACCATAGAATTTTCCTTTTTATGCAATGGCACCGAACCAACACATCTGAAAGCTAAATATTACAGTGCAGAATTACTTCTATATTGATTCTTCTTTCCTTCGAAATGCTGGTGATTTTCAGAGATTTTTTGAAGGATCTTCTAGAAAAGGTGCATGCAAATAGAAAGCATACATACTAGAGGATTTTGCCATTATTACAAGTCTGGAAAGACTGAGCATTCTTCACAACAACTCTTTTACCTCAATAAGGGCTTGGCTTGCTTCTTCACTTAACCTGGGATTTACATAACAACGAGCATATGCAATGTAATCCCTCAGTACTGCCATATCCATGTACTCCTCCTCCATCATTTCTTCACTTCGGTAGTACAGAGAAATCAAATGTCGAGCAAGACGTCTGTCGTAAGCTTCATCACGTGGATCCAACATTAAAAAGATCAAGTCAAATCTGAATAGGGTAGGAATCCAGTATTAGCACACATACTTTCTTGCCATTTCAAGTAGTTTAAAGGTTTTGACTTAACAAATACAGCTAGAAGTCATTTCACCATTAATTCCTACTCTGTAGGAGTTTCTCTATTAAATTGAAAAATAGTTATTTCTAGAATTCTGAAAGTACAGCACAGTGGATTTGCTTTTATCCTGCAGACCTGAAACTCTGAAACTGAGAGATAGATTCTGCAAAATACATACTGGATGTTCAAGGCTTGACAGTTTTTGTTTTCTTAAAAAAAAACCCAAAACAACACACACACAGACACAAAACAGTTGACAAATAAAAAACCCCCATACATACCACATACACAGAACAAACTTGCCCTAAACAAACTGCCCTGAAAGGCAACACCGAACAGGAACATATCTATACAGTTATTTTATGCATATAAAGATAATAAGAAATAAATATATGTCTAAATAAACACTTGCAGTTAATCATGAAGAATTTTTTAATAATATTACAAAATTATAATTCAACTACTCTGAACTCCAGACAGACATGAATAATATATTTTTAGCCAGCTGATTGTGTGTTTTCATAAGCTCAAACCCAAAAATGGTGGAACTGAGATACTGCTTAAGCCTAGCTTCATTCTGTACACCTGTACTAAGTCAGTGGCTAAACTTGACAGCTCTTAACTGAAATGTAAGCCGTAAGTGTTCCCAGAATATCCAGTATACCATCACTGTACATCAGATTTCCAGTTAGTGTGGAAATTCCTCGCAAGATACAGTACATAAGTTCATTTTCTATCAACAGATATTAAATGTTGCTGTAACAATTATCACCCAAAAGGCCAGCACTGTCATCCCCCCAGCTGAGTTTGATAGAACAACACAGATCTTTATCTTCTACCACCTCTACTTCAAGTTCTGTGATAGCCAGTGTTTCAACACTAGAAGTTTTATGGAACTAAGAAAAACATCTGAGTTTTTGTTGAATTTATTAATACTAGAAGTTCTAGAACAACTCTTTTCTATTAAACAATAGGAAAAAAATAATATAGAAATAAAGCCATCCCAGACATCTCATGACATCTTCTGTTCAAGGTCAACACATAAATACTAAGAGGCAGTTCTCTACTCACATAGAAGCTCTAAGAAGAAACAGCATTTAAAGTAAACACCATAAAACTTTTCCACTATGCTACAAAGAATACAATTATTCTGTTATACTATATTTAATTTTCACAACTATAAGATCCCATTAAAATGAGACATGCAAGCAGAAGTTCAGTACCTTGACAACAGTGTATGAGGAAGCTGAATGTTTTCAATAGTTGTCTTTTTGGGATTCCACTGTGATTCTATAGGGTTAGCTGCTGCTAGGATAGAGGTACGAGCGTTCAGTTGGCAAATAATTCCAGCCTGTCAAAATGAAAAACACTTCTGAAATAACCCACAACTGTGTGCCACCAAAACTATTTTTCCCACAACTTCATGAGATCACCAGTTATTAAGTGGATTCTGTACTTAAAAACCTGCAGTGCAAGAGTCTTTTATTAGAGTGAAGCAAGAACAAAACTATCTGCAACTACTACAGTCTGCTGCAAAAGCTGTATACTTTTGTAAATAAGTTACTGCATAACTGACAGCTGACCCACTGACACCAGAAAAGTGTAATCCTTTGTTCTTCTGGTAGCTTTTCAAGTTTCATCTGCCTAGCAACATACTGCACTTGGTGGAATGAACCTGGAATCACAGAGATGCTTACCTTTGCTATGGAGAGAGTCTGTTGTTCCATGACTTCATGTAGTACTGATCTTGTGCTTTCATTCATTTTATCAAACTCGTCAATGCAGCAAATGCCATTGTCACTAAGTACCAGAGCACCTGTCTGAAGAACCAGCTGCCGTGTTTCTGGGTCCTTCATCACATACGCAGTAAGACCAACTGCACTTGAGCCTTTGCCAGATGTATACTGGCCTCGAGGAACCAGGTTATACACATACTGGAGCAGCTGTGATTTACTAGTGCCAGGATCACCGCAGAGAAGAATGTTGATCTCAGCGCGAAAATTGCCTCTTCCTGTGTGGGTAAAATCCTTTCGTGATCCACCAAAAAGCTGAAGCAGAATACCCTACAAAAAACGTTATTTTTAAAAATCAAAACTCCACCTCTTGTGTAGTTAACAGAGCAAAACCAACTGTTTAACTGAAACATCTACTGAACCGAACGCTCCTAAAATTAACTCAGACATGGAAGAAAACATTTAAACTGTTCACAGGTCTTTAAAAGGGCTGTCATTCTTTACAGACATCCTCAATTCCAGTTAATTACAAACATATAGTTAAAACTTCTAAGTCCTACAAATTCAGCTTATAATTAAAAGTTTCAAATTAAATTTGTCCCAAATCTATCTCAGAGCTTATATTAAAAAAATTTTGATAACAAATTCTGCTGACAATAGGAAAACCGGAATATACTACTGGTTTCCTTAACACTCTGTTTAATCTAGGACCAAAGTACTGCTAACTCTTTTGTTATCATTACCTAAGTGCCACGTTTGTCAGCTTTTTTAGTCAAGACTATTAAAAAAAAAAATTGTTGTTTTCAAGATGCTGCAGGAACTGCTTTACTGCATTCACAATATTACTTAAGTAAAAGCTCTTTATTTGCCCATAAAGCTGAACTTTAAAGTCTTCAATTTCATCAAAATTTACACTTCCTAAAGAAAGCAGCATTAGTAAAGAAATAAAAGTAACATCCTGAAAAGCCCATGGCATTTTAAGACTACTCAAGATAGTTTTCTGAATTTCGAAGCCTCAAGGAATTTTTATAACCAATAATTAAAAATGCTTTTGCATATAAATACATTTTACAAGAGAAATACAGAATTGTTCACCTTTTTGATATCTTCATGTTCATAGATACTTGGGGCAAGTGCTGAAGCAAGTCTCTCATATATGTCTGCTTTTTTTGAAAGCTCTTTTAGGATTGCCACACGCTCCTCTGTAAACATTTTTTGCTCCGTTTCCTCATCAACACCATGCAGGCGTTTTGCATCCGTCTTGCGATAGTGTATGACATCAATGTGGGTCTTATAGACGGCTTTTACGCTGCTGACTCTTGGATTAACTCGAATTGGGACTGCCCTGTAGATACCTAAAAGCAATTTTTAATCACAGCATTAGATATGAAGAAACATGGTAATTTCAAAACCTGAAGGGTTTACACTTTCCCTTAAAATGTAAAGCTATTTTTTAAAAGCCTAAATACTTTAATCAGGTAATTTCCTGGTAAATGTAGAACAAACAAACAAACAAAAAACAACAAACAAGACTTGATGCTTTTAAAAGTCCTGCTCTGATGCCTGAAGTCAGCATTTCCCCCTTTTTTAAGAAGTTTAATAATACATTTCTAATGTATCTCTAGCAGTGCAACAGTTGTTTCAAAACTAAGCCTTTTATAAATACGTGGCGGTGGTATCACAAGATTTATTCTATATTACCACTCTCCTGAGAGAGCAGATACTAAAGATACCGCCTTTTCCTCACCTACATTCTCAGAATTACTGAATCATCAGGGTCGGAAGGGACCTTTGAAGATTGTCTAATCCAATCATGAGTTCACAGTAGAGTCAACTAGAATAGGTCACTAAAGGCTGTGTCCAGTCAGGTTTTGAGTATCTCTAAGCATGGAGACTCCACAGCCTCTCCAGGCAACCTGTGCTGGGGCCTGACCACCAGAACAACAAAGTTCTCTTATGTCTAACTGGAATTTCCTGTATCAGTTTGTGCCCACTGCCTACTACTGGGCACCACTGAAGAGTCCAGTTGTCTTCCTGACACCACTATGCCATCCCCACCAAATCAGGTACTTTGAAACACAGGGGTAAGATTACTCCTGAGCCTCCTCTTCTCCAAGCTAAGCAGTCCCAGCTTTCACACTTTCCATTTATGACAGAGGCTCCAGTTACCATCATGGGTCTTTGCCAGATTCACTCCAGTATGTTCACACGTCCCTTGTACTGGAGAGCCCAGCACAGGACATGGCACTCCAGGATCACCTCCCTTGACCTGCTGGCAACAAGCCTCCTAATGCAGCACAGGAAGCTGTTAGCAACAGTCACCTGATGTATCAAGCACTGCTTCCTTCCAGTTTTGCTTTCGTCTGCAAGTCTGCTGAGAGTGCACCATGTCCCATCATTCAGGCCATCAGTGATTAAGTCCAACAGCGTTTGGTCCCACTATGGACTCCTGTGGTACACCCATGGTGACCAACCTTCAGCTGGACTTTATATCACTGATCATAATGCTTTGAGCCCATCTCACTGTTCACTTCTCTAACCCAGGCATCATCAGTTTGTCTACAAGGATGTAAGACAGTGGATGACAGCCTTGCTAAAGTCAAGGTAAACAACATCCACTGCTCCACTAGTTTCATTGTAGATGTTTGTTACCCAGCATAAATCCATGCTGACTACTCCTAATCATCCTCTTGTTCTTCATATGGTGAGAAATGGTTTCCAGGATTATTGGCTCTTACCCCTTCCCAGGGATCAAGATGTTGACTGGGCTGTACTGACCCCAGGTCTCCTCCTTGCCCTAGGAATGACACTGGCATCTTAGCCAGTCATCATGACTTTTCAAAGATAACTGCCTTGCTCCTTCAGCCATTGCAGTTGCATCCCATCAGATCCCCTTATAGACAGTTAAAATGAGTGAAAAAGGAGGATGCAAATATTCAAACAGAATTTTACCTGTGACATTAACTCTGTCACCTGGCTGAACTTTATCAACAAGGTCATTGTGAGCAAACAGCGCAACTGTATGTGGAGTCTGTCCAGCTGGCATATCTTCAGGAGACTCCTGCAGTTTGATCTAACAAAAAAGACTTCAGTTGTAGTTTCAAAAACACAAAGCGTCTCCACAGAGCATAGAACAGAATCTTCTGTTAGCACAGTCTTCAGCATAATTTTAAATTGGGAACATTGCTCAAGAAATGCTCCCACCTCAACAGCAAAACTGGTTACTAATAAAAAAGGCAGGATGAAAACATGAATTCTGCTGGTTCCTACTGGTATGGCTAAAATGCTCTAGAATACATGGTTCATCTAGTCCATCCAGACAGAAATGGACAGAGCATAATATTACGGGGCTTCCATATGGAAACATTGAGATACTTACATATTTTACTTCATCCTCTGAAAGCCTTTCTTCTCCAAAGTAGACTTACCCTTTCATTCAGTTCTTTCAACCATGTTCACAACACTTTGCTTTTCAGAACATTCAGTTGCAAGATACGTGCTGTATGCTGTCGGTATTAGGGGGGCAAAAACTAGAAACCGTTTATTTTAGCCACTGCCTAAAGCCAACATACCATCTGTTTGTCAGTGAACATGGATCGATTGTGAATCAGTGCCATACTGTGCGTTGTGTTGCAGTTCTTGCACACTGATGGTTCAGCAATCCTGCCACGATCGATTTCTACTCTGGTGGTGAAAGCGCAAACCTGGCATTTAAAGAATGCTTCTTGCATCTCAGGAATTAACTGGGAGCTTCTGATGACCATACCACTGATGGTGATAAGTTGATCGATATCTGTAAAACATAGAGGCTTGTATCATGACTTCATACTCTTACAATTTAAAATAACCTTCAAAATTTCACATTCCGTTAATTTTTTAGGTGGGAGGTAGACATTTGGTTAGGTTCTAGTATTTTGTTTAAGACAAAGCAAAAAGAATCATAAATGTGTAGTACAAACATGCAAATTTACAGGCATGTTTAAACAAAAGGCAGAATCCCTATCACTTCCAGAACTAAGAACTTGAGTAACCGATACCAGAAAATATTTCCTGTATGGGTAGAGTATTTTGCATTTTGGCTATAAAGCGTTTGCTTCTGAAACAGAATTATACAAATGAAAGACATGGGTCTGGATGAACCACAAGTACAGTTTTATATGGTCTTCATGTAATTCTATGTTAATATTGAATAAATGTATAGCAATCCTAAAGATTCTTCCCTTACATGGTAATCAAAAGTTTACCTTCAGGGTTTAGACTTCTCATATTCCTAGTCTTCAGTGCATTATACGGCCTTACTTGAATCTGATGTTCTAATATTGAATCAGGGTAACGATCAAAAAAGATCTCATTGGCAGCCATGTCAAATGTTGGGATAACTTCCTGTATGAAATAGTTAGAAATGGTAAATCTCAGAAGTTTAAAAATAATTTTAAAATTAATTTTTAAAATATTTTTGCATAAAGCATTTTATGTGCTGCTGATCAACCAGGAGTGACTAAAAGTTATACCAGCTAAGCATTTTCCTACATAACAGAAAACCTGCTATTTAGATCAGGTGTGCTCATTTGAGCATTGCAAAGAAAAGAAGAAAACATAAAAGACTCCAGACACTGCAGTATACCAGCCAATTTTTGCTTGCATGAGGTACCCACTGTACTATCTACGCTCAATTAACATGGAACGAGACATTTTATATAAAGTAAAATAAAGAAGCCACAGGAATTACACTGAGCATACAAAGTACACGCTGCATTTAAGCAAACACATTCAAAGCCAGAAATACAAAAGAGCCATTTAAAAACCAGAAAACAAGCACACTACTTCACCTGAGGATAGCAGATCAGTTGCCTGTAAAGATTTTCATCAAATGATCTTAGATGGTCACAATTTACATTCAGGAATGGTTCCCCAATCATATTAATCTGCAAGGTATTTGAAAAGAAATCTTTAGCTCAATGGCACACGAGACTTAAAAAGGAAAGTCAGATTTCACTGTGTTACAAGTACCTCTTCAAGTCGTTGCATGTAGCGTGGCTCGTTAAGGTCCAAGCCAATGTCTTCATCCTCCTTAGCCAGTGGATCAATGAAACGCTGCAGAAATCTCTGGATGTCAGAGGTACCAGGAAGACAGAAGGGAATGATGAACAGAATTGAGTTGCGCAAACACCCTACTTTGTGTTAGGTTCAACTAATATTTGTTTAAATTAAACTAGCTCTTGGTTTCAAGAAGGGAAACATAAGTTGTTGACCTACCTGGAATTTTTCTTTGCATGAGGCAACATTAACATCTGTTCCCCAAATAACAAGCTTTTGTCCAAGAGACTGCTCAGTTGCAATCGGATCCTCAGTTGGCTGTGTGGAAACAAATCAGGCACATGCAAATACGTGTAGAGCTGTTTAAAAAGAAATTGTCAGATACAAGTTCCGAGACATCTACCTACCCCATCTGAGTGTAAATCAACTTGTCTGGTTTTACGGACAGACCCGAGATCCGGCCTCTGCCTGACCGGCGTTCCCCGCACGCCACTTCGGGGAGTACCCTCCACCCTGGAGCTGGGTGTGCCGTAAGTCAGAGGTGAACTGATATCAAAGTCAAGAGGAATGGCTACCAAAACAAACAAAAAAAAGTTTGATTATAATTATCAAGACATTTTACACTTAGAACAAATGACAATTCAGCCTCTGCATTTGTCTCCTCATTCTTTTAACTCTAGTGCCATAGAACGAGTAGCATCAATCAATTTCAGTGTTTTGTTAAAACAGGAAAAATAAAGATATTGTGAGTCTACTTAGAACTTCTCTTTGCATTAATATGTTTTCCCAAAGACCCCAAGTTCTTGTAAAGCTTTGCTAGAAAACTTGAAAGCAGTACTGCATTAAAAAGCTACACTGGTGTTCAAGCACACAAAGTAAAAATGTAGCATTTTACATTAAATGTTTTTTTCATTATTTTGGGGGCAGTAAAACAAGCGACACGGCAATTACCAGATGCTGCAACTAAAACCCAACCAACTTATAAAAGCAAGAAAGGGCTTTTATAGCAAACAAACTAATTGTTTCTGCATCAATAATTTATTTATCTTATTCTTCCTAGAAACACATAAAAGAATAAGATATAATTGAGATCGTTCAGCCTGGAGAAGAGAAGGCTTCAGGGGGACCTCACAGCAGCCTTCCAGTGCCTGAAGGGGCTACAGGAAAGCTGGGGAGGGGCTTTTTACAAAGGCATGTGGTGATGGGACATGAGAGAATGGTTTCAAACTGGAAGAGAGTAGATTTCAGTTAGGATTAGGAAGAAATTCTTTCCTGAGGGTGGCAAAACACCGACACAAGTTGCCTAGGGAAGTTGTGGATGCCCCATCCTTGGAAGTGTCCAGGGTCAGGTTGGATGGGGCTTTGAGCAACGTGGTCTAGTGGGAGGTGTCCCTGCCCATGCAGAGGGGGTTGGAAATAGATGATCTTTAGGGTCCCTTCCAAGCCAAATCATTCTATGGCCCTACAATCCCCGATGTATATAATCTGAAGCAACAACAGCAGGTGTACATCCCTGACAGCGACGGCCGTCTTGTACCCTTGGCGACGCTAAACCCAGCTCAGAAACCTGAGATAAAAAACACCTTTCCCAGGGCTGCTCCCGGCTCTGGGGCAGCCC
>NW_009970725.1:3299710-3320007 GCF_000747805.2 Chaetura pelagica
CCTGTTGGCCCAGGGACCCGTTCCGCTTGGTGAAAACACTTGGTTCGTGCCCCTCTTCGCCGCCCTGCCCCCGGGTGGCTTTCTCTCGGCTCCGAGCAGCCCCAGCCTGGGGTCCGTGGGGGGGTCAGAAGGACCCGCACGAAGTTGTGCTTTTCCTGGGCACGGACGGCACTCCCGTCCGAGGCCTTAGGGCGTTATTCCTCCGTACGAGCCGAACGGCGTCCGGCCCTGCCTGCCCTAGGAGAGAAACCCCCTGACGCATTGTTGTGCTTCCCCGCAGCGCTCCATCTGTCCCTGGTGTTTTCCCAAGAGCACGGCTTGCTTGTCTTCATCTACAGGTCCCTCGGCATCGAGGAGGTGAGTTCGGTAAACGTTCTTTTTTAAAGAAGCATTAAGATGGTGCTGTGTGAACAGAGCCTTGTCTTGTCCACGTGAAAACTCTGGGTTTTTTTACCTTTCAGTTTCGAGATTGCAGGGAAGAAGCACTGAAGTTTCTTTGTGTCTTTATGGAAAAAGTCGGAGACAAAATTCATCCTTATGCTTGTAATATTAAGGTGGGTCAAAGAAAATTGTTTCCTAAGCATCTTCACCAAACGGTTGAAACAGTTCCTCGGAGTGTCATAGGGTAAAATATGTTGAACTGTCCCTCCCCCCTCCCAGTCCACCTTACCCGTCTGCAGGGTTTTTGTTAGAGCTGGAACAGCCTGATTGATACATGTTACAAAAAATACAACAGAGAAGTGTGAAATTTGCTTCAGCTATAGAATACATTTCATGTGTGTCTTTACAAAATACAATAGTTACTTATATTGAAAATACTTCCGATCATTTTTTGTTGATACAGAGTAAATTCATAGCTTTAGGTGTAATATTTTAAATATGGAGAAATTGGTGGAAAGTACCATATTCCTAAAAATGAGATTCCTCAAGTCTAGATTGCTGAATAATATTGCTTTGCATAGAAATGCTTGAGTGCACCGTGATGTTTGCTGACCACAAATCAGTAGCTACGTATTGTAAAGAATGATGGCATAGAGGTGGAAAATTTGCTATGTGTGTCTTTTATTCCAGAAACTATGCTTTATTTGCTTGAGCCAAGACTTGTTGTATCAGAAAGCGCTACAATGTTGTATTTGAAGCCCCATTTCAGGATTGAATCTTTTAATTTTTTTAGTCTTTTTAGAAACTTTGTTAGGAAGAGATACCTTAATGTAGATGAAGACATTGTTATCTTTACATATGACTACTTAATCTCCGTTTTCTTTCCTATCTAGCAAACTTGTATTAGTGTTTATACAAAAGAAAGGGCAGCAAAATGTAAAGCCGCAGCTCTGGAACTTCTGATTAAGGTAAAATAGATTTTATAAATCTCTGTTCTTTCTAGAAATAGTAAAAAACCTTTTGCTATAGTTTTGCTATACTGTGAAGAAAATCTCTAGTGTACAGTGTCAAGAGAATATTAATAGTGCAACATTTAGATGTTAGTCAGAGATATGTCTTAAGATCAGGTTGTCTTTGATATTCCTCCAATAAGTTGCTCAGATGTGAGCATGTCATTCCTTCATCTGCTAAAGCAAGATGTGGTTGCTTTGGGGTCAGTTGCAAAACTTCTCTTTACCAGTTTATTATGGTTCTTTAAGGATAATTTTTGTATTTCTTTTGTGTTCTTACTCTAAAATATTATGTATCAATAACTAATCTTATCATACATTAGGTACAGCATTTGAAAGGTGTAGAGGAGAAGAAGGGCTTTTGTTCAGAGTTTTATTACTGTGTGAGTCAGTCATTTCATAATGTGCTTCCTTAGAATGCATTAGGCCTTGGTTTTGCAAATACTTTTGTACCTGTTTGATTTTGCTTGGGAGAAGCAAAACTCCCTTCAGAGTTAGTCAGTTCTATGAATTAGGTTGGCTTTATAGCAGCAGGGAGAGAAATAAAGTTTGATGAAGGCTACTGCAGACTTGCTGAGCCTCTTTTCCTTTGGGGTGTTTATATATATATTATACATATATATATAATTATAATGATACTATGCGTTTTATCTGTACATAGAATGTATTATATAAATGAAAAAGATACATTTTATATATGTGCACATATAGGAAAAAAAAAAATACTTAAGCTGACATTACACATATGAATGGTGTTTCTACTTAAACCAAGTAGGACTGTGGTAGTGTAGTAGTAGTCACGATTTTCTTACGTTTTCTTTTTTCTTTTTTTTTAACTTTAGTTGTTGCAAAGTTTACGACGTTCCTGTCTGATGGAAGAAATGAAAATTGGAGAGATATTTAATAAATTTTATGGGGAACTTGCCACAAAAAGTAGAATTGCTGATACAGGTGGGCTTTAATTTTTCTGTCACTGTCATTTGTTTTATTTACACTCAGTTTTTGTTGGCTTGTATGGATATACATGGAAATGTATAATTGTTATTCCAATGGCAAATGTGATAAAAAATGGTAGCTGTCATGATTTAGAGCTAGTAAAATTTGTTCAGGTCTTCTGATCATGATCATGCAGTTAGGGTTTAGCAGACCTGTATATATGTATAAGCTAGCATATGGGAGAAAAAAATATAATTAGTTGGCAATCCATACTAAATTTAAACACAGGTCTGGTCTAGGATTCCTGGCATAAAACCATATTTTTATGTCTGATCTGTTATTATTAGTCCCTAAATGCCTAAATCCTTAGAATAATTCCAGCTTTCTTGTCACTAACCAACTTAACTTTGCTAGGCTTTAAGTTTTTTGGGTTTGGTTTTGGTTTTTTTCCCCTCAGGTTCAGTGCTAAAGGATCAGTAGCTGATCCTTTGAAGTTACTCTTACACTTGTTTTATAACTATACACACATATTCCTTGGTAACTTTGAACCTTAAGGGTAGTCCTGGCCCCTTCATTGGACGCTCTTATCAAAAGCAGAGGCTGTCAGTCCCTGTCAGAGTTCATGTAAATGCCAGCTCAGTTGCTAAAGCTCTGTAACTTTATTGCAACGCAAGCCAGTTTTGTCCTCCGATCTGCAGTTTGGTGTGATAGTTCCTGCATTGGTTTCCCCTAACACGAGCTCATCAGTTACTGCCTTGCCTAATTATGTTATTTATGATTTTAAGGAAACTGATATGAGCTCTAGTTGGATCGTCGTGGCTACTTAGGGCTGAAACCTTAGCTTCACAGGTCTAGACCTCACAAAACTTTCTCTGCCTGCATAGAACCCTCTAGTGCAAGCTCAAGCCTAGAAGACTCTGCTGGCTGGTGGCCTTAGCCCTGATGGTACGTAGAAGACCCAGCACGATCTCAAGGCCAGCAGCAAACTTGGATTAGTGTAAATGCTTCCTCAGTGGATAGGGCCTTTATTAATCAGTTTTCTAAGCCACTTTAAAAGAGTGTGTTTAACTTATTAATGTGAAAGGAGGATGCATCTCACATTGTATTATGTAAACATAGATGTACATCTTAAAGAGACATTTCCCATGTGCTAATTACCAATTAAAATCCTCAGGAATGGTTGCAAGTTACTCTGGAATTGCAATGGAAATGTCAGAATAATTATTTCGGTAATTAATATTTAATAATATTAAATTATGTTTTAGTACTGGAGAAGATTTATGAGCTTTTGGGAGTTTTGGGAGAGGTCCAACCTAGTGACATGGTTAACAACTCTGAAAAACTATTCCGAGCTTATTTAGGAGAGCTTAAAACACAGGTATGATTGAATTTTCATTTTAGACTTGCTTTTTTTCAGACATAGCTATTTTTACCTTTGTTGTGTGTTGGAATGTTACGGTAACTAGTACAGTTTATAGCGTTCTAACTGGACAAGCATAAATACTTCCTTAAAGACTGTTAAAGTTTGTGTTCTCTGGTTCTGAAAAGCCATCAGAGTAAAAATTCAAGGCCATCATTGACAGCAAATTAACTGATTTACTGTGAGAAAAGATGGCATCTGATGATCATTGCAGTAACACCCCAGAAAAGTTATATTGCCATGCACTAGTAGTTTCTGACTTGAGCTGTAATAGCTGCCAAATCCTTGCACTTCAGGTAAGTATCACAGTTCTTCTGAGCTTTGCTTTCCTATATTCTGCACTTTTAAGATGTTAGTGTGTGTTAAGTTTTGTTACAGTTGGTCTTGGTGGAACATATTTTATGCTTTTCAAGGAATTTCTTATGCAACTGTAGTTAAACTCCCTCCCAAATGATATGAAACTTCTGAGTAGGAGAGGTTTCTGCCGACTTGTGTTCGTAGAGGTGGGTGCTGACATAACTGTAGGAAGTTGGAATATGTTATTTTATCTACACTTCTAGCAACTGGGAAGCTTTGATGTAAATTTATCTTAGCTTGAGGATAATACTTTTTTTCAATTCCTGTGTTTTTTAGATGACATCAGCTACAAGAGCACCCAGGCTAGTTATTGTAGCAGGATGTCTGAGGGGACTGGCTGCCCTCATGTGCAACTTTACCAAATCTGTGGATGAAGGTATGTTCTTTTTCTGTAAGAAAGACAGTTATACAATTTGATAGATTTTAGGTGTTATACGGCCAGCAAGCAGTACCGTTTCTCCCTGTGAACTCAGAATGAAAATTTCCCCCCTGGTAGATGGTTTATGCAAAAGCCAGATCTATCCAGCTTACATGGTCCTTGTAGTCAGTCTTTGTGTGGAGTGGCTTCCATCAGAGTGTGGCAGTACATAAACGTTAGAAGAGCTATTTTCTAACCAGAGATTGGGCAGCTGTGAGGGCCACATTGAAGCTGGGATGTGCTTTACACAGAGGTGTGTTTCCCTTAGAAGAGACATGTCTGTTAAAACATTGGTATTCAGAAAAAAAACCAACAATGAATATAGATGTACATTTTTTTTTTAAATTTAAGAGTATTTCAGGAAGAAGTATCTCTGCCTCTGAAAATGAAATTTGTAAGGCTTTCCAATACTACTTCTTCATTCTAAGTCTCTGTCTTCACTCTGCCCCTTGTTTGTCAATACTGGAATACTCACTGTATTATTTCACAGACCCTCAGACTGCAAAGGAGATTTTTGATTTTGCAATGAAGGCAATCAACCCACAGGTAAATCTGTCATGTGTTAATTGTTCAACATAAGTGAATTAGCCTTGATGAAGAGTAAGTCAGATATGACAAACTTTTTCTGATGTTACAGGTTGATCAGAAGCGATATGCAGTACATCTAGGTAAGATTGTGAATTATTTCCTTTTGGGCTGAGGTGGATAAGACACATGCAATGAGGTCTTCTGTCTGGAGTTCTTTATTCTTCTCTTGGATGGCTCTAGTCTTCAGTCTTCTAAGCTGATGAGGGAGGAACGCTGATGTACTCTTAAGTTGGAACCTAAAGAGTTAATTTGCTAGGCAAGATCTAATCAGCTTATGAACAGCAGCAAAACATTTGATGCCATTTGCCCCTCTGAAATAGTACAAAACCCTGGTATGAGAAGGGAACTGTGGCAGAAGTAAAAATAAGAAGAATGTAGCAAATGAGGAGAAAAGAGTTGGGCTAAAGGCAAAAATAGGGAGAGGGGGGATTTCACTGGGAGAAGGAAAAGGAAACTGGAAACAGATTAAGTTCATGAAGAAAATGAGAAGCTGGCCTGTGAAATGTGAATAACTTAGGCAGAAATTGGGAAAATGCAGGGCTTGGATACCAGGCCCATGGCAGCTGTGAAGGGTAAAACCTGCTTTAATGATAGTCTGCCAAAAAAAGATTATTAAGGATCTTAATTTTTTTTTATTTTTTTTTTTAAATTGTGAAGTTACGTATATGCTGAATTCTTTATTTGTCTGCATCACAGTTTGGTGGAGTAGGGAACTTGAGTATATATATGCCTGACCACAGAAACCAAATCTTTGTGAATTGCATGATTGAGTTTGTAACCAGTAGAGTTCCTTTCTTTTTCACTGTTAGTGTAAATTAGTTCAGAACACAGCTGAAATACAAGTATGGGATTCAATGAGAATTGTTTTTAAATTGCAGCTGGTTTACAGTTGTTCAGCTGGCATGCTTCTCAGTTTGGTTCCTTGCTCTTGGACAACTATGTCTCCCTCTTTGAAGCCATGTGTAAATGGTGTGGCCACACACATCAGGAGCTGAAGAAAGCCAGTCATTCTGCACTAGACTCATTCCTCAAGCAGGTATTGTAAGTTCACTGGGACCTCTGAGACTAAAGCAAAGTTAAATTTATTGAAATGGTGGAGTTGTTTTAGTGCTTGGAAGTTCAGTGAATCCATTTAATAAATAATTCTTTTTATGGAGTGCTTCATGTTACAAGCTAGGTCTCTAAAGATTTACTGCCATTCTTTTGTGGCTTTTTTCATGTTTCTGAAAATCCTAAAAATTTTGTGTCTGCCTTACAGATTTCTGTAATGGTAGCTAAGGATGCAGAGCTACACAAAGGCATATTGCAGTTCTTCATGGAGCAGTTCTATGGAATCATCAGAAGAATGGATTCGAGCAACAAAGAGTTGTCCATTGCCATTCATGGATATGGGCTTTTTGCAGCAGTATGTGCAGGAAACTTTCTGATAAAGCAGTGTATTGAGTAGATTTAAAGCTAAGATCCATATGCCATTCATTTTACAAGTTCACAAGGTGTTTACAAGGCTTTCATAAATAATCTTGTTTCTGAATTAAGTGTAGAACTTAATTAGCTACACTGTAAAATACATAGTCATTGAAGAATTATTAAAATGCATACTGAATTTAGTGGGAGAAGTTGCAGAATTGAGAGTTGTGGTTACTCCAGCTTGTCCACTAGCTCTGAAGTAGAAAAAAAAGAGGCTTCATACACAGTTGTCACCAAACTTAAGGATGTTATTAATTGCTTAGGTACAGACAATACATCACTTGATCCATTGGCATTTAAATAGTAGAGTCCAGGCTCTGCGGTTCAGATAGGTTTCCTACAGAGCAGGAATCTCAATCAGAACAGCCAAAATGTACTGCTGACTGCAGGACACTAGGAAGTAATCAGTGAAACAACTGCAAATTAAAAATAAACCCCAGCAAACAAAACCACGAAGCTGTGCTTATATATGTACGTGAAGGGCATGCTTTGTCAGGAAGCACCATTAAGAGCCAGCTGCCAGTTTTTGTCAGCAGTAAATTAAAATTGGAATAGAACAATTAATTTAAAGTTCTGTAAAGAAAGGATTACATTTATATATCTGCAGCCTATGTGCTTGATGGTGGTACCCCAACTTTTATGTAATAAAATTACAGACATTACTTCTTTTATCTCTCAAAACAAAGAATAGGTTAAGTCTCAAAGATTATCTAGAACAGGTTAGGAAATATGATAGAATAGCTGGTTACTGGCTAAATTCTTTCCATCATGCTACTTTTTGAGCAGAGTGCATTTGTTTTGTAGAATTTTTACATGTGCTTTGTTGAAACTTAGTCTTCCTCTTCTATGGTATGAACTAGAAAGGGATTGAGTTACAGGTATTGTTTCCACTAAAAAATAAGTATTTCAAATTACTGAATTGAAAGTAATTGTTAAAAATAACTGTTACAGAATGCAAGAAGTTAATAAAAATTACATCACAAATACAGACATAGGGTAATGCTGCAGATTTTAATAGGAAAGGGGAATCTTAATGCTTCAATACACAATAAAATTTCAGAATCTGGGCTAAATGTTAAATAGTAGTAGCCTGTGCATGATAATTGGTTAAGCCACATTAAGGTAAGCCAGTTAACACTTCAGTGCAGCTGGGTCAAAATATGGGTGATTATCAGCATGCATAATGCCATATTGAACATATTTACAGACAAGTTCCATGCTTTTCAGGCTGGATTTGAAATGGTGTCACTGCAAGTTCAAGTACTTTTGCAGTACATTACACTGCATCATTGAACTGTTACTTTGGTTCATTGCAGTTACTGTGTTTCTCATACATGTATTAAGTATTACGGTTAATTTATTCACATGTATTGATTTCCTGGAAAAAAATGAAATATTATTTGAACTTTGATGCAGTGAAGGTCTGGGTGGATTTTACTGCTACAGCATGGGTTTGCTTGTTTGTACAAAGTTGCTAAATCATTGTTTTATTTTCTCTCTTCAAGCCTTGTAAAGCTATCAGTTCTAAGGATGTTGATGACATGTATGTTGAGCTCCTTCAGCGTTGCAAGCAAATGTACCTCACAGAAGCAGAAACAATAGATGACCATCTGTATCAACTGCCAAGTTTCCTTCAGTCCATTGCAAGTGTGATATTCCATATAGATACAGTAAGTGGAGTATTTGAACTACAGGGTTTTTGTTGGTTGTTATTTTTTTTTTAATATGGCTGGGCATTTATAAGAAGGTAATAGCTGCAAAAATACCTATGCTAGAAAGGAGTTCTTAGCTGAAATATGATGACTTTTAGCTCCTGGGGAATCACAGAATCACACAGAATCCTAGGGGTTGGAAGGGACCTCGGAAGATCATCTAGTCCAACCCCCCTGCCAGAGCAGGGTCACCCAGAGCACATCACACAGGAACGTGTCCAGGCGGGTTTTGAATGTCTCCAGAGGAGACTCCACAGCCTCTCTGGGCAGCCTGTTCCAGTGCTCTGTCACTCTCACAGTAAAGAAGTTCTTCCTGATATTCACATGGGAAAGAATATCAGAAGAGTACTTTATTAGATTTAATTTTAATAATGAAAATACACAGAAGATACTAAATGCTACTGTGCATTTCAGGAGAAAACATGATAGCCAAATGTAAGTAGGTTTTTATTTCCTTTAGGAAAAGCTATTCATTTGGACCTAGTCTTAGCCTTTTAATGTGATTTATACTACTTTATAATTGCATTTTTTGGAACTGGCACATTCTCTGACAATGATACTTTGTTTTTCCCCTGATGCTTGTATTTCCCTAGTAATTCCCCTATATTCTAACGAGGGCTTTCTGGATCCAAGCTGTGACTGGGAAGTAAGGCTGGGGCAGAGAAAAGACTTTCACTCACATTCTGTTTTCAGATTTTTAAGGATGAGCTGATTATACTGCTGCATTATTATTGTTTAAATAAATTGGTACTTTTCTAATAAACTTAAGGCTTGTTTCACTGAAGCACTAATCTATTCAGGAACTACTTTCCTAATGTATTCCAGGAAACTTTCTTACTCTGCTTGCTTTGTTTGAGGTTTTTTGTTCTTGATTTTTTTTTTTTTGTTTACTTGGTTGTTTTTTTTGTATCTTAGGTGTATTCACTTGCTAAGTCTTTTATTGTTCTCAGAGCAGGTAATCTTGTAAACTCTTGTAACAAAGTATCTTGCTGAAATAATTTAGCATAATTCTTCACGTTGATACTGAGTTATAATCATTGTGTTTGCATGGTGGTTTTTTTGGTTTTATTTCTTCTAGATTCCTGAAGTATATACTCCAGTTCTTGAGCATCTAGTTGTTCTGCAGATCAACAGCTTTCCACAATACAGTGAAAAAATGCAGCCAATGTGTTGCAGATCTATAATAAAGGTATTTCTAGCCCTCTCAGGAAAAGGTCCAGTTCTTTGGAGTTTTATTAGCACCGTGGGTGAGTCTGTGATATTAACTTTGTGTTTTTCCTGGAGTTGTGCTTTTATGGTTTGGTTTTGGTTCTTTGTGGGTTTTTTCCCTCATTTTAGTAACTGGTTCTCAGAGAGATACGTGAAATAGCCATTTGTGGTATAAAATGAAGCTTTTCCCCATCCTCTGCTAATGGAGGTTCAGGGTTCTCTGTGTTATTTTTCAGTATCCATTATTAAATCACTTAAGGAATACATTTAATAACTGCTTTGGCTAACAGAATGGCTATCATCAAGGGCAGGAGAATATATTTTTGTGGTAATCTGTTTAAATATAAGATTTATGTTCCTGTTCTGAAGGATTGTGGGGAGAAGGGGATTTTGCAGAAAGATATACAAAAAATATGTTCAATATTCTTTCAGTTACCTTTAAGTATCACAAAAGGTAAAGTGAGCTCTGAAACTTGTATGTAGTAATAATTTAAATTTCAAGTACGCAATTAGTCAGATACAGTCCTGCAAATGTAGTAGTGAATGTGTTAACCTTGGTATCTGACAATTCCAGTAGCCTCCAACATGCTGATATCCCAGTGTATTGTTTTTTTAGACATCCTTTTAAATTTCTTTCTTTTTTTTTTTCTTTTTTTTTTTCCAGTTAATTACAGTGGCTTTTCTCTACTGCTGTGGCGTTTTCTTTTCATTCCACATTCTTGTTTTGGGATGTGGTGTGTACCCAAAGCACCATGCTGGAATGGGCATCCTAAGTCCATGTCTGTGAGAGGCACTGGGACTTGTTGCCTTTTGCAATGTGGGCATTATGGGCAATGCTTTGATCAACCACTGCATTCAGACTCAAGGAAAGGTCAAAGTAGTATTGAGAAAAGGTAGTAAGAAGAAGGTTCAAAACTTATTTGCCATGTAATATCCTAGAGTTATGGCTCTGGTTTTGCATATGTTTGTCATTAAAGAAAAATCTGTGTTCTTTTGCTTCACCCTCATCTTGACAGAATATTTAAAAAAAAATAAGACTGATTTAATTAATTACTAGCATAATGAATTAGATGGATGTTGTGCCTTTTAAAGTTTGTTCAGGCAATTTTTTTTTTTGTTTCAGTGCATCAAGGATTAATTAGAATCTTCTCCAAGCCAATCACATTTTCAAAGGTAAAATAACTGATGAGACATCTAGATTTCTAGAGTATGCATTCCAGTTCTTGAAGATCTAGTCCAGTAAACAGGGGAAGGTCCAAAGAAGCAAAAATAGTTCTGTCCAGTTTGAATTGTGGCCTAGTTGTTATTAGTTTCTGGTTCCTACATCTGCTCAGAGTAATGATGCCTGCTGTACTAAATGAAAAAACATAAATGGCAGGAAGTAGAAATTTTGTTCTCTGTAGTTCTTGTTTGCTCAGGTTGTCTGCAACAAAGTAGTCATAGTTAAGGCCATCTAGATTTCTACCAGGTTGACAAATTTTGGACACTTTTTTAAAGTTTTACTGAATGTTAAGGGAGGATTTTAAAGTTTTCTAATCTTGTGCAACAGGATAACTGTAGAGTTAATCTTCAATAACTGACCACTAGAAGGAGAGCTTTAGAGATTTTTGGAGGGAGCTGGTTGTTTTGTTTTCTGTATAGATTGCTTGAGTGAAAAATCTAAACATACTCTACCTGCAGAAGTAATTTTGTATCATGTTTTGGCTTGAGTAAGGTAGTTACATACACAGTGTTTCTGAAAAGTATTGTGTACTTTCAGGATGTTTTTGGAAAAGAAGCTTCTGGATCAGAAGACTCCGGTGAAGCTGGCGAGGTTAGAGCAGGGAGATGGAAAGTACCAACGTACAAGGACTATCTGTATCTCTTTAGAAGTCTGCTGAACTGTGACACAATGAAGGTAAAGGCATGGTTACCATGGAAATACAAAAGGAAAAGTAGTGCTGAATCTTGACACTCCTTTTCTAACTCTAGACCTTTTCCAAATGTCATACTGTAGAACTGTTTTCTAGATTTAGTTAGATTTTGTGGCTGATAAGTTAATTAGGCAGGTGTGAATTTAGGTTTCCATAGCTGAGAAACTCTGAAGACACATTCTCTCAGTCATTCAAATCTTGATTTGTAAATTCAAGAAATAATTTTCACTGACCTTTTGAAATGAGTACTTTTTTCTCCTGCAAAGGAATGTGTTTTTGAAGATGAAAACTTCCTTACTGCAAATTCATCACTGCATTCCCTGAATCGCTTGCTGTATGATGAATTTATAAAATCTGTTTTGAAGATTATTGAGAAGTTGGACCTGACTGTTCAGAAACTGGATGTTAATGAACAGGTGAGACCTGATGACTTGTCCATTAATTTCTGCTGTTGTAGGGAGACCAAAATCACCTTCTCTGTTTTGCTTTCATTACACTTCCATACCTCCTCATAGTGTCCTTGAATTAATGTTCACACTAGTAAAAAAGTTTCAATTAGTATTTCTGGTTATTGTATTGCAGTGTTAGGAGATGGGAACACAGGAATCAGAAGTTGTTCACAGAACTGTGAACTTGCCACAGAACCTGCCTACTCGGGAATCTAGTGATTTTCATTTTTCTGCTTGCTTTTTTCCTGATGAGCAAGCATATTATTTCTTTTCCCGTATTATATCTTTGAGTTGCAGATATGTCAATTTTTAAACATTTGTCTGTGTCAGACAAGCTAGTAGCAGTGAGAAAAAGAGAAAGAGGCAGCCTGTTTATCTGGAAAAAATGTGTAAACACTTTGTATTTTCACAGCTTAAGTGTGCTTACTTCAATATTTTTTTTTCAGGATGAAAATGAATCTGGCAGTGCTTCTATTTGGCCCACTTCTGACCCTGCTTCAAACCTGCAGCCAACAAAGCCAACAGACTTTATTGCCTTTATAAATCTAGTGGAATTCTGCAGGTATTAATATGTTTCTATGTAGTTTGGAGATTACAAAGTGTTTGGAAGAAATGTAAGGTGAGATTTATTTAAGATGCCTGTTTCCAACTTATGATGATATACCATGTTTCAAAATGCAGAAGGGGATTAGTGGGGAGACAGTAACTGTGTTTCAGACATTTGGGTCATAAGTGAGAACATCCTAGCTCATCAGCTTGGTTTGTTGAAACATAAAGGAGTCAATTAATTCTGTTCATTATTTGGGTGCAATTGTCGTTCAGTATATGTTGTAACTTTTAGTATTATGCTCACCTTATATTCCAAATATTTCAGAGACCAGAAACAGAGTCTCCATAAGTACTGTGGGGCATTAAGTGAAAGGTACAGCGCTGTCTGCCTGTGGAAGTTCAGTTGATTTCCCCTAGTAATACTACAGTCCTGAGAATGAAATGTGATATTTGAGTATGTGTCTTTGTATAAATTCAGTAATAAGAAATAACAAGGAAGAAGTGGCTTTGCACTTTAAAGCAAAATAAAAAGCTTCCTATGCTTTTCTCAGAAGACAGCATGTAATTATTTCCTCTCTGTCCTTGGAGCTGCCCTGTTGTAGCAATACTTCTCTTTCTTGTACTGACATTAAAGTTTGCAAAAAGGAAGCAAGTATTTCATTCAGATTTTTATTTTTTTTTTTGCTTGTGTCTTTTCTGTGTATCTGCTTTAGAGAGATACTTCCAGAGAAGCATGTAGAATACTTTTACCCTTGGGTATATTCCTTTGGTTATGACCTTATTATACATTCAACGAGGCTACCTCTTATTAGTGGATTCTACAAGCTGCTTTCTGTTACAATGAAAATTGCCAAGAAAATAAAGTACTTTGAGGTGAGATCTCTTTTCCCAATGGAGGGATAACATGTATCAATGATGGTGCCGTTCTTTACATATTTTTTATGCTCTATGGAAAATAGTTCATTGAAATTGTACCCAGTTGTTTCTAACATTTATAGTATCCTATGCCTCCATAGTTATAAGCACATAGAAAGTAAAAATGTAAACTAGAAAAAAATGTAGACTAGAAGCCCAGTTTTTTCCACTCACTGATTTCCACAGGAAATATGATGCTTTACTGGTGGCTGCACCATTTGCTGTATGGGAACTATTGTAAAGTGATGGTGCTTCACCTCATTATGTGTGTAGCACACTACAGAGCCCAGAACTGTCCCTGCCACTGCTGGTGATGGCACCAAGTGCAGCAAATTTCTGAACTCGTTGGTGTAGCTGCTTGTACTGCAGATGCTGTTGTCAATTGCCCTTTTCTTATTCCAGCAGCATTCTTACCACCTGGACATCCACTGTTAAGCATTTATTTTTTTTTTTTAGTTGTATGGTTTGTTAGATGGGTGGACAAGGATAAAATTAACCCACTGATAAGTTGTTTTTTGGTCCTACATATCCATTATTTTGGTCATATTAAGTGTATTTCAAAAAATTAACCCTCAGTGCACCATGTTGATGTTAGTTTCTAAGCTCGGAGAACAAAGATACATTTCAGGGTTTCACTGGTGCCTGTTTCACAATGGGCAGTAATGCATGCATTCTGAGTTGAACTTGCTCTTCATATATACTCTGTACTGTATGTTTTAATACTGTTGACTTGTGGTTTCTGTTTTGTAGGGTGTCGGTCCAAGGAGTCTCAGAAAATGTTCTGAAGACCCAGAAAAGAAGTCTTGCTTTGCACTGTTTGTCAAGTTTGGAAAAGAGGCAAGTGATTTTGCTGGCTAACTTTCTTAGTCCGACTATAACCATACATGACCCAATCAAAATTATATCTTCTGAGAAACCTTACATTTTTGAGAGAAGTATTCTAGCTCTTTGCATCATGTAACGTAGTGGTGTTTTAAGATGTTTTTCTGTCTGTTTTTTGCTTAATGTCAGAAGAGGTATATTGGTCACCTGTTCATGTACAATTGCAAAGTAACTGAATAACTGTACATTAAATACATCTGCAAGTAAATGAAATTCTAGTATCGGTTTCAAGTTGTTTATTTTACATGGATATCAAAATAGCTAAATCAAAATCTTAAAAGCTTTATAATTGTTCTTCTTGATCAATTTATCTGAATTATAGGTTGCAGCAAAAATGAAGCAGTATAAAGATGAGTTGTTGGCATCCTGTCTGAGTTTTTTACTCTCTTTGCCCCATGATATCATCATGCTCGATATCAAAACATATATTCCCGCACTGCAGGTGGGTCAAAGTCATGTGCAGATAACACTTTTTTTTTTTCCTGAAACATACACAAAAATTCTGGAGCAAATTTAGTATTCTGAGCATGTAAGATAGTGATTCAGCTTTGTACTGTCTTCAGTGAGATAGAATACAAATTACTTGACTTTTTGGATCAACAAGTAAATTGTCAGAATTTGCTGTTGTACAAAGCTGACTCTGTTAATGCCTGTGTTGCAATGTAGTATGTGTCTCCTGTTCCAATCTTGAGCAGACAAAAATTATCAAGGAAGATGTATTTCATGCTAAATGCTTTCAAAGGTGTGTGTATATATATATATTTACGTTTAAATAATAGTAGTCAATAAAAATGAAAGACTGATAGTTTTACATTTGACACATAGAACGCGTTTAAGCTGGGCCTTAGCTGCGCCCCGATGGCTGATCTGGGACTGGATGCTTTGGAAGACTGGTCAACTCACATCCCTAGACATATAATGCAACCTTATTACAAGGATATTCTACCTCTTCTTGATGGTTATTTGAAAAACTCTGCATCTACAGGTACGTGCAGGCTAAAACTGTTAGTCTTGAGGGAGAGAAAAATAATTTTTTCATTGTTTCACCTAAAGATAAGGGTGTGACGTTTTTTGTCTATATTGTGCATTTCCTCTGGTTGAACAATTGAACTTCACTTACACCTCAATATTTACCTTTGTCTTAAACTAGGATTTATTTGCTACAGCCGAACAATCATTAATTGTAGCCATTTCATATGCTGCTTCTCTGATTTGTCCTTTTTATCCTTTAAATCAGTTTAGTTTTCACTAATAGAGACTTATTTTCATTAATAAATATTTTAAATGAAAGAATAATGGTCGCATCTTAACATTAAAAATGAGCAAAACCAGGGTGGGTTTTCTAAAGAAACAATGAGTACCAGCATGAGGTGCTGGTACAATAAAGTAAAACTAATATGCTGCTTTTTTGTTCATCAGTTGAATCTGAGAATAACTGGGAGGTAAGGAAACTTTCTCGAGCAGCCCAAAAGGGATTTAATAAAGTTGTGATACAGCGTTTAAGGAGAGCGAAGACTTTTTCATTGGTAAGAACATTGTTTCTTTTTAGAATTAAATGTGAATTAATCACTTTCCACTGTTTCTCTTCCATTCTTGCATGGATTTTTTTTTTTTTTTTTTTTTTCTGAGGGTTATTTCTACCTTAGATTATTTCCTTGAATACCATTCTACAGTGTGGCTCAAAAATCTGTTACATTGACACAGCTGGAAAGATGTCATGTTCTAGGGTGAGAATGGGAAGCACAGAAAGGGCACTAAAGAAATCCTGTAAGTCAGCATCACTGCTAGACTGATACATTATGAAAAGAAAAATTTGACTCCTACAGCTAAAATCAGGTGCCAGTAGCATGCAAATGCCATTTTTGAATGTAGAACCTTTAAAAAATTATCAATAGGTTAATAGTCGTAGAAGTCAAAGATACGTATAATTTTGACCAGTGTTTTCTCAAGTAACTCAAAATAAGTATGGTTTTATTTGTATATTCCAGTTTGCAAAGTAACTTAAAAAAACCCCTTTTTTTAGGTTTGAAACTAATAGCTACTCCTATTTGTATATAACTCTTTCCAACCTAGTGGTCTTTAAACAGAATGACTACATTTTGCAGGCTGCTTATGAAAATCGGTTGGCTGCTTACATGTAAATCCCAGATCTAAAGCAAATTAAAAGAGTAATTTTAACATCAGATGTATTTTCACTTTTTAGACTGTCATTCTGTAGATATGTGTTATCTGTGATGATAAAATTTCAACTTTTACTTGACAAATGGCAATGAAGAGCTCACAATATATGATGTAGATGTTTTCTGGTCTTCTGCCCCTTGCTTATTGAACCAAAATTGTTCTCTTGTTTGAGGCAGTTCTTCTTCCCAGAGGTTCTCCATTTTACCTTCATCTGTATGTTAATAAAAGCCATTAAACCTTCATTTACTATGCAAACAAGTTAATTCTGTATAGAAGTAACCCTTCACTAATCTAAATCTGTTGAATCATTAAGGATGACAGTCACTCCTTGGAAGCAGTAAGGATTAGAGTGGCACGCCTTCTTGGGTCTTTGGGAGGGCAGATCAACCACAACTTAATTACGGGTGAGTATCAGTGTAAATAAAAATACTTACATGCTTCTGCTCTCTCTCCTAAAAATAGATTTCAGTGAGGTCTCAACATCGCTTTATGAGAATGCATGAGCTTTTCAATGAATGCTGATTTTTGTTGCTCTTTTTAAACAAAACTGCTTTTATTCAGTTCTGGAGTTTAAGAGAGTAGAATGTCCACTAATTTACTTTAATTAAATTAATTTCATTTCATTTATTTTCCCCCTTCACCCTCTGGCTGCGAAGCCATTTTAAAACTTGGCACAATTTCTAACTCTTTAGTACTTGTTTGCACCTTTTTACTAAAATTCTCCTTAATGCAGGTTTTCAGTACTGCAGCCTGCAGATAGTGTATAACTCTTGGCAAGCTGATTTCTTCACTTTTGAGTGCACCATTTTCTTAGTATGTTCACGTAGTAGAGCTCTGTTTGAGTGCCTCCTCAAAAAACCCCCCAAGTTTTCTGCTCTTTGCTGTTTAGTCTGTGATAAAACTTTATAATTCAATTAGTAAATGTAATAAAATCTAATGAAACAAAAATGGAAAAGTATAGTGTAAGTACCTGACCATAAGATGTAAGGACTAAATTCAGCTCCAAATGTAGTTAGTCTAAACAGTAGTGTAGTGGTATAGAAGTTTTGTTCTCTTCTTTTTGTGCTTACCTTTGTTTTTTCTGCCTTCACAAGGAATTTTTCATCTGGCAAATACTTCTCTGTTCCTTAGTCAGAAATACTGTGGAAAAATAGCATTATTCCCTGGAAAGTAAATACAAAGTGTGGTCAGACTCTGTGAACCAAATTAACAAATACGGGTATTTAGGTAAAGAAGGGAGTAAGCATGGCAGTTTTCCTCAGAGGACATAGCTATAAATGTAGTCATTTTCTGTGTGAGTGCAGGAGTCTGTTTTGGATCTTCTTGTCTGATCTGACCAATACTTTTTAACAGTAGAAGACAAAAGTAGTGTATTGGTTGCCTTAAAGAAGTATTTAAAGTTAAGTGTGATTCAATGTCTTCCGAGTTTATAATAATCTCCAAACTTACCTGTAGTGAAACTGGAGGCTGCTGTGACTGTCTCCTGAAATGCTGGCTGCAATAATTTCTTCCATGTAGTGGCTAAATGTCTGCTTGGATGTGGAAATAAAACTGGCCTTCTAACACTTCTGGTACTTGTAACATCCAGTAATTTCTAAATCATTGACATTGTTTGACAATCTAGCTGAAGTTGGAAGGTTACAAATTTTTTGAGTGAGCTACATAAATACTTGATCTGTGTATATTATATGAAGCCTATTTTTTGTTTTGATCTGTTTTTCAAATGCATTAGCTACCTCTGCAGAAGAGATGATGAAGAAATGTGTGTCCTGGGACACTGAGAAGCGTCTGAGCTTTGCTGTACCATTTGCAGATATGAAGCCTGTCATCTACTTGGATGTGTTCTTGCCTCGTGTGACTGAACTGGCTCTTTCTGCAAGTGACAGACAAACAAAAGTATTGATGTTTTTCTGCATCTTTTTCTTTTTTTTTGTTATGCTGGCTAGTGAACACTGCATAAAATAGTCTTCCATGTTAAGACAGACCTGGTTTAATTAATTCATAGGTAGTGATTTGCCCTCTTTGGTGCTCTTTGAAAAACTAAGGAGCCAGAAGTTGCTAAAAGCTCCATGAGACAATTGTGCTTTGAGATTTAGACTTAACATAAAGGTGAAGTTTTCGAACTAGTTGATCTTTGGAGTTGTTTGACCTTCTTCTCATGCTAGCCTGTGAACCTGTGGGCCCAGTCCAGCAGATCACTTATGCAAATATTTTGCTGCTTTACTGGATTGGGATGTGGATATCCAAAGATTGTCCAGAACAGAAGTATCTTTGAAAACATAATGATGGGTGACTTAGCCAGTGATTATTTTTCTTCAGTTGAAAAGTGGCTGCCCATGATAGACTAAAACATTAGGAGAAAGGCCTGTGTAACTTATTTCTGTGGCCATGATCCATTCCTGGAATGGTGATTTAGCATAGATTGGAGTGATTTCCCAAGTATCCCCTTTCTTGCTACCCATTCTCTCCTGCCTACAATTGTATCTTTGCTGTGGAAGTGATGGATGCATAACCAAAGGGATTTTCAAATTTCAGGTTGCAGCCTGTGAGCTGCTACATAGCATTGTCACATATATGTTGGGGAAAGCATCTCAGATGCCAGAAGGACATCAAGGTCCCCCACCTATGTATCAGTTACATAAGCGAACGTTTCCAGTGCTGCTTCGTCTTGCCTGTGATGTAGACCAGGTAAGCAGAGTAACTTACAAGCATTTTAACTTGTTTAAAGTATCTCTGAATGTGGAAATTAATTTATAATTTTATTTACAAGTTATGCTGTTACAAGGGATAGGTCGTAGGATTTCAGGGATGGGGTGGAAGGCTTTTCAGATTTCAATAATGGTGTGTAATTCAGAGTAACTCAAAGAGTTTGTGATAGCAGCCACTCTTCCTCACTGTATTTGATTTCTATATTTTTCTTTTTCTGCAGTAAGTTAATTTGAGGTGAAGTTGAATATTTTTATATTAAGTTACAATCCACAAGAAAAGCATTTGGGAGAGAATTTGTAGCTGCCTTATTGATAGCAAAGGATGACCTATTTCATTCAAGTGTCTGAACTTCATATTTCTCCTTTACATGAAACAGAATAGACATTTTGGTTCTACCCTAGTGAAATTACAGGTCTTCTGCCTTCAGGTTGCTGTTTGGGCTGTGGCATCCAGGTTCTGTTTTTAGACCAAAGAGACTTTGTATTCTGTTAAAATGTACAGGAAGCTGTGTTACCAGTTTAGGTGAAGCCCCTTTTGCTGGCACATGGCTGAACATAAGCCACAGGGAAATAATGTCTGGATAGGTCCAAACCCATGCATGCTGTATTATAAGCATGTGTAAATGCATATATAAATATATTTAATGGTTCTTCCCTGTTATGAGTGAATGCTGTTACACTGTTATGGTGTGGCAGTATTTCACTCAGGTTGACTTTACAGATAGAATTGTTGAAATCCAAGAAGTTAGAATAATGAATTATGGTAAAGATTCAGAGAGATTTTAGATGAACATACAGCTTAAAAACAAACATCCCAGTTTCCTTGGCTGTACATTGGTGTATCAGCCTGTGGCATGCAGTGTTCTTTGTCTCAGAGGGTCTTATTGGTAGAAGTAAGCTTGGAGATCTTCAGAGACTTGTTGAATAGAAAGCAGCTAGCCAGATTCTATTTATTTAATTAATTGTCTTTATCCTTGATAGAGGAATCTAATATGAAGCTGACTATTAATTTTATAGGCCCTTCTTCAAGTAACTAGTCTTTTTTATAATTGCATATGTTTAATAGCAAAATAGCATAGAATTACATTATTCCTAGATATGTAAGTGACTTTTATTCTTTTCAGGTAACAAGACAATTGTATGAGCCTTTAGTGATGCAACTTATTCACTGGTTTACAAACAACAAAAAATTTGAGAGTCAA
>NW_009970725.1:3320022-3332186 GCF_000747805.2 Chaetura pelagica
CATTCCTGGAAGCTATCTTGGTAGGTCATAAGTCTTTCTTGTCTTTTTTTCTATGCCATGTGACTTTATTTTTAACTAGCATCATTTTCCTGTTGAAAGAATCAGGAATACACGAGCAGGTACAATGGCTCCTTTTGTGTCCGAAAGAAGGAAAACTGTTTATCGATTTGTTTTTTAATGACCACTTAATATTTCTTAACTGAGATTTTGATGATGGATTTCTCTCTTTCTTTGGCATTATCAAAATAGTGCTGTAGCATCTTTAGAGTCTTGGTAGTATTAATGGAACACTCTCCTTATTATCAGTGTGTACAAAGAACTACTGAAATACATTCACACATGCCTCTGAATGAAGGCTGCTTTTGCCGTTTGCCTAATTTTCCTATGTTTCTTTACTTTCACCAGACGCAAAAGCTATAAATTTCAAACTGCCTTTTGCACTGAACAGAAGTGGTTGGAGACACAGTAGGTCAAGATATTTTGCAGTACTTCTACTAAATGAAAGTTGCTGTTGTCTACCACTTTTAAAAGAAGAAACTGGCCCATCAGAAAATGAAGAGATTGAGTTAAGACTCCTAAACTGATAGCTGAGACAGGAATAGGAATCTAGATCCTAATCCTGCGCTGTGAGGGTGGGAAATGCTCCCCTTTTCTTGTACAGTAGTAATTTTGAAGCTTTGTTATTTCTGGGAAACTATGAGTATTGGTTTTTAACTTACAAATAGTACTGTATAAATAAGGTGGAGAACCTCTCCTATGAGGACAGGCTTAGAAAGTTGGAGCTGTTCAGCCTGGAGAAGAGAATGCTCCAGGGAGACCTTATGGCAGCCTTTTAGTACCTGGACAGGCCTGCCAGAAAGCTGAGAAGGGGCTTTTTACAAGGGCATTCAGTGATAAGACAAGGAGTAATGGATCAAAACTGGAAGAGGAGAGATTCAGGTTAGACATGAGGAGAAAATTCTTTACTGTGAGGGTGGTGAGACACTGGCACAGGTTTCCCAGGGAAGTTGTGGATGTCCCATCCCTGGAAGCATTCAAGGCCAGATTGGATGGGGCTCTGAGCATCTTGATCTAGTGGGAGGTGTCCCCTGCCCATGCAGGAAGTTGGAACTAGATGATCTTTAAGGGTCTCTTCCAATGATGATGATAATATGGCACTGAGACAGTGGCTGGTTTTTTTCATTCTTTTAATGAAATAATCTTGTGTAATTTCAGAGTGGCATAGTGGATCCAGTTGACAGCACTTTGAGAGATTTCTGTGGTCAGTGCATACGAGAATTTTTGAAATGGTCTATTAAGCAGACAACACCGAGGCAGCAGGAGAAAAGCCCAGTGAACACCAAGTCTCTTTTTAAACGGTTGTATAGTCTTGCTCTTCATCCTAATGCTTTCAAGAGACTGGGTGCAGCGCTTGCTTTTAACAGCATCTACAGAGAATTTAGGTGAGCAAACAGATCTCGAAACAATAACTCCCTTGGAGTAAAGGTTCAAGAAGATAAAAAGAATTAAGTGTAGAACTCAAATAGTCATCCAATGACACTTACTCTATTGATGTAGATGATGGCTGTAAAACTGAGTTACTCTACATATTAATTTTTAAGTACAATTTTGTAGTCTAGGCTTTCCACAAATGGGGACCATATCAATTTAAATTTCTGTCATAAGTTTATGGAAAATTATTTATGCGTTTTAAACATGGTTAGCAATTTCATTGTTGTATTTAAGAGTGGTTTAGATGTATTTTTTGTGCAAACATCTAGTGCAATTTATTTCTACAGTATTTTAATTTGGGGTTGTTTTTTTTTAATTGTAGTTTCATAATTAGTGCTTCTTCTACTTATGTTTCTTATCAAATTTATTCCTGATTTTTAAAGGGAAGAAAATTCTCTGGTGGAGCAGTTTGTATTTGAAGCATTGGTTGTATTTCTGGAAAGTCTGGCCCTAACCCATACAGATGAGAAATCATTAGGTGAGCTATGATTAATTATGGAATGAATAAGAGAGCCATCCTGTTGAATCTTGGATTAAAAAAGGAAAACTACTGTAACTGTAGGAAAAGTAAATGTGGTTATTTTTGAAAAAAAGGAAGGATTTTTTTTCATTACTGGTAGAGAGGTCATTTGAGATCTAGTTAGGAGCTCTTAATTCCTTGCAGCAGATAAAGATGGAAGATTTTGAGCCCAGGAGAAAGAATCTTTTCACATTTACAATGATTTGAGTTTAATAAAAAAGCTAGTAGTGGTTCTGATTTGAGTCCTAGTTTTGCAGTTATGCCATGTAAAAATGTAGCTTGATGAAAATCTTGAAGTCTACTCTTTTATAACAAACAAAATGCTCAAAAAAATGTCATTTCTTTATATTGTGTGGATGATTTCCACCATTTTCTAATACCTTTTCCTGATTGCCTTGTCATTCATCTCTAAAACATGTAGCTATGTGAAGAATCTATGCCCTCTCCCACAGTACTAATGCCCTCTCCCACAGTACTAATAATTCTTCAGTAAATTAATTTTTTTTCATGCTATGACTTTCATCAGTTAACGGTAATTAGAACATAAAATCAAAAGCTGATGCTACAAAGATTTATTTATTTCAAAGAAACAGTTCAGGGTGTTATAGAAGTGACCCCAGGAAAAATAGTCTTACAGGAAAATTTCATAGTTCCTTAAAGCATGAGCATGGAAAGTATAATACGGAGCTTTTTAGCAGAGGCCTCACAGTTGGCTCAGGCCATGTTGACCTGTCTACTGTTTCATGGTCTCGTTCTGCAGTCTTCAAAAATTTACTGTAGGAGCCCAGAGTAGTGGAGGTGATAGACATTATCCCATGTGTAAGCCTCCTGCAGTATTTCTGTAGTGATAATACCTTGATTCATTTAACCAAGTTACTAACATTAATTTATACATGTCAATTCTCTCTTCCTAACAGGCACCACTCAACAATGTTGTGACGCTGTTAATCACCTGAAGCGCATAATCAAGCAAAAAGCACCTTCTCTGAACAAGGAAGGAAAACGGCGAGTACCACGGTTAGCAATTTGCCATTCTTTTGCTTTTTAAATATTATTGGAATATCTGTCTTATGAGGAAATGCTGAGAGACCTGGGGCTGTTTAGTCTAGAGAAGAGAAGACTGAGAAGGGATATTATTAATGTTTACAAATATCTGAAGGGTGAGTGTCAGAAGGAAAGGCCAATCTCTTCAGTCATGCCATGTGATATCATGTGGGGCAGTGGACACAAACTGGAACACAAGAAGTTCCACCTCAACATGAGGAAAAACTTATTTACTGTAAGAGTTATGGAGCACTGGAACAGGCTGCCCAGAGAGGTTGTGGAGTCTCCTTCACTGGAGTCATTCAAAACCCACCTGGACACGTTCCTGTGTGATGTTCTCTAGGTGACCCTGCTCTGGCAGGGGGGTTGGACTAAATGATCTTTCGAGGTCCCTTCCAGCCCCTAAGATTCTGTGATTCTGTAGTGGTCATGGAACATTTTGCTTTTTTTTCAACTGCAATGCTACAGCTTCTTGGTAGATGTCAGGAAGTCTGGTAACCCCTAATATTTTTGTGCAGAGGATTTCCAGCTACCAAGTCAGTGTGTCTTGCGGATGTTGTCATGTGGCTCTTAGTGCAGTGTGGACGGCCTCAGACCGAGTGCCGACATAAAGCCATGGAGCTCTTCTATGAACTTGTTCCTTTGTTACCAGGTATTGTAAGTCATGAGACATTATTGTCTTCACTTTCTAAACACGGTGCATGCCTTCCCTCTACATTATCCAATTTTGTATTAATTACAAGAAAAAAAATAATTAAGCAAATGTTCAGTCACTGCTGCTAAATAAAAAATAAGTAGTTGCTCATATTGGAAATAAAATATTGTGAGAACCTCAGGGTTTGTGGGCATAGAAGAGGGTCTTATTGCAAACTTGCACCTATAAAGGTGAACTTACAGGCCCAGAACTGTTGTTGCATCCAGCTGTGAAGACAGTATTTGCTGACTGGGAGCTAGTGCGAGTGTCCCCGAAATTTACATCCTCCTTGTGGGTAATTTAAGTACTCTGACCAAGGCTAGAACAGAGCCCAGTACCTTTTCTGCTAGAAGGTCCAATTTAAAATACAAAGATTGGGCATGTCAGTCCATTTGCTTGTTGTCACAGTTTGACTTAGGTCTGACAACAATGCTCTCGATCCCCCCTCCCCCCAACCCAGGTAGGGAAGGAGAGAGAGAAAAAGAGAGAGACTTGGCTGGATTGAAAACTAAACTACACAGCTTTAATTAAAACACTAATAAATGATGCAAGAAAATATATACAATTATATACAGATATATTCAGGTATGGGCAAAAGCCTCTTGCCTCCCCCCACCCCAGCAACTCCCACAGCACTTCCCTGAACTGGGAAGTCCCGAGGAATCCCGAAGCTGCTGCTGGAGAAAGCAGAGTTATGGGGGTCACGAGAGATCAAGGCTGAGGATCGACGGTGATGGATGAACAGAGTCCTCCCTGGACGCCGGCCATGGACGGAAGAGAAGGGAAGAAAAAAAAAGGAAGGAAGTTGTCTTCTGTGATCTCTGACCTTCCTTTGAGCTTACGTAGATATATGGAATGGAATATCTCTGGCCAATTTTGCTGTCCGTCTAACTCAGCCTCCTACGGGGGGGGTCACAGATCTCCCCATAGTGTCTGAGCTGGCAGAGTGCAGGTGCAGCCTTGAAGCCTCAGTAGTTAGAAAAACATTCCACTGTCTTATCAGCCTAGCAGAACACACTGTTGCTAGTTACAAGAAAGCTTACTGAAGGAAAAAAAAATCAGTAAAAATAAAAATTGGCTTCATCCTGGCTCAAACCAGGACACTTGTAATTCCTGGCTAGCTTGAAAAGTGATTTTCCTAGTGAATTTATTTTTGTGTTTTTATTTCTCTCAGGAAACAGGTCTCCATCTTCTTGGCTGGCTAATGTTCTAAAAAAGCAAGACATTTCTTTCCTCATTAACAAATTTGAAGGAGGTGGCAGCGATGCCAAAAATCCATCTGGGATCCTTTCTCAGCCAACTCTCCATGGTATGCAGGAGCCCTTCAGCTTACAAACTGTCATGCGGTGGATGGATATGTTCTTGGCAGCACTGGACTGCTACAATACATTCTTTGAGCTGCAAATGGTCAAACCTCATGAAATACTGGGTGAGCAATTAACTGTTGTATTATGTTCCTTCGTATCTGTTACACAAAACCCATCCAAGACAAGTTCCTAACTTGGACTTGAAGCTATTTTCTTAAATATAGAGTTGATTAATTTTACAAATTCTCCCAAAAAATTTCAATGACAGTTGTAGTGGATGTTTTCTGATAAAGCAGTACTTTGTTAATAGTGTGCCTTAAAATTTTTTCCATCTCGTGCTAAAAATACACTGTTGCATTTCTTGTTTCTCACTCATCCACTCACCAGCAACTTCTTTTATTCTATCTCATCATTAAAAAAATATGCTGTACAGGTAATTTCGCTCTGCTGAGGAGAATGATGGATTTATATATTTTTTTTAATACTTCCAAAGCTGTTTGGAAAATACTGGTGTGACATGTGATGGTTTTTTTTCAGTACAACTGTTTTCTTCACAGCACAAAATAAATACATTTAAAATTTGAGAGCTACTGTGTCATTTCAACCAAATATGATTCTTTTTAGGTGTAAATGAAAGTTCCTCATTCTTGGAGTCTGTGCAGTTCTTCCTTGAAACTATTGCATTGCATGATATCCAGGCAGCAGAGCAGTGCTTTGATTGCAATTCAAAAGGGAGCATGTTCAGTCCTCAAGAGAGGGACATGTATAATTACAGCAAGTGTACCATTATAGTCCGAATCATGGAGTTTGTCACCATGATCCTGGAAACATGCCAGCAGGATTTTTGGAAGGTAGGCACTGGAATCTGAAATTGATGAAAGATACAAAATTTATGCATAGTTAAAGATTTGTGTTTTCATTGTGATGAAATGTCATTTGCTGGAGAATATCAGCTTCAGAGGTGCCTTAGCTGAAATGGATGACAAATTGTTATGGTCCTTTGCCTGTAAGTGAAAAGAATTATATTGCACAAATAGTTTAGTGATTGGTTCCCTTCCAACTCAGCATATTCTATGAATAGAGGAATTCGTATTTCCTGTATATTCCAGTTGTATGTGGCCTGTGAGACTCATGTATATTGATGGTTATGTTATCATTCTGTATGGAACACTTGCCACGAATATTTCCTGCATGACTCCTGATGGCCTTAAACGTGTGGAGGTGATAGCTGCTTGGAAGGCAGATAGTAGCAATTCTTCCTTGAATTCAGGATAGGTATTCAGGCCTCTCCATTTGCCTGACTTCGGTGCAATATAAACTGTATTTAACTCTGTGAAGTAGAGTGCTTATGAGTCTCTTAGGAAATGTACACTGCCAGGTTTAGTTCTGACACTGTGACTGTCTGTTGCTTTAAGTAAATCTCTCATAAGGTGCTCAGAGGTGTGCATGTGGATTTCAGGATGATTACAGGTGTAGGGTCAGGACTGAAACAGGCCTATGTGGTGGACATAAAAGATCTTAAGTGCAGTTTGATGTCATAGCCTATACCCTGTGTGTAAAACGACATGTAGTTTTACAGATAATTGATTTCTGCATATTAGTTCAAGTGATTGAAAGTCAGACATTTCATAGAGAAAGAGAATATCCCTTAAGAGAGAATAGTTACTGTTCCATGTTTTGTTTCATTTTAGATGCAAGGACTAATGCTAAATTACAAAGAATAAAATAGGGAAATCTAAATGGATTTTTAAATAAGCTTTTATTTAATATTTTATTCTTTCTAGTTACTTGAGAAGGAATTGCTTAATGCAAGCCTTATAGAACTTCTGGTGATGACAGTGTGTGATCCAGCAAACGTAGGCTTTAATATTGCTGATGTGCAAGTCATGAAGAATCTCCCAGATATCTCAGTAAGACTCATGAAGGCTTTGATGAAATCTCCCTACAAGGAATCTTTGAAATTGTGCGTGAAAAAAAGAATTGCACCACAGAGGTAAGTAGGGTCTTTCTGGTAAGCATGAATCCAGAAATCTACTTACCATGAGAAATGGAAAGTAAATAAAGTTGAGTGTGTTTGCACATGGACCTCCCCACCAATGTAATCTTATTACTTCTCTTTCCTCATTAGCCTTGAGGACCTTTGTTCTGTTGACCTGTTTAATTCAGATGCACGTTTTGATCAAGTTAGGTTTAGTGCTCTACTTTCTGCCTGCAAGCAACTCCAGAAATCTGGTCTGCTGCATTCTGTTCTTCATAATCAGGTATTTGTTTACCCAGAGAATAATGGTGAATATTTTTATACTCTAAGGAGCTTTCATTGTGTAAAAGCCAGTATGAAAACAGATTAGATAAGGATTTTTAAAAAAATAAGATCAGTAGTGAAGAGCTGGTGTGGAATAGCATCCCTGGTTTGTGTTTAGTCTACAAATCTGAGAAGCACAACACTGAGATTTGAACAACCATCATTACAATGTTTGTCTTTCTCCAATTTCCAGGGTCTGAAGACAACCAGAATCTACCTAAAAGTTCCTTTTAGTGAAATTCACAAGACTGAAAGCTCAAAAAGTCAGGATTTACTGTGCTAAAGGAGGCATTTTTCAACAATTTAAAAATAGAACTTTGAAAGTGATGAGGGAAATTAGAAAAGGAATGTCTTCTGATTGATCAGAAGCAATACAGTGGGTTTGAGCTGCAGGAAAACAGGGTGGAGAACAGTTGGAGGGTGGTGGGGCTAGGCTATACCACTCAGAAGAATTCTTTTCATGAAGTTTCTCATTGAAGTAAATCAATCTTAATTTGGGCAGCTGAAGGAAAACAGGCTATGCAATAGCCACAAAGACTGAGAGGATTTGTCTACTGTATTGTGTATATATATATAAATACAGCAAGGCTGTATATAGCAAGTAACAAAGTATTTAATTTCTGTGGGTTGTTTGCCGTGTACCCTTTATATCTAAATATCACTGTATAAGTAACGTTCAAGTGTTTTCAGTAGCTATACAGGTGGATTGGCCTTTATATTCTTTTTTTCAGCTTATATTAATTGTCACTTTTCTGTTTGGGTTATTTCCCCATAGGATGAAGGCCCTCATTTCTCATTCGGCTCTAAGCTTCTCTCAGTTGTTTATAAAGGCATTGCCTCTGGGGGTGAAAGGATCTCTCTTCCATCTTTAGACATCAGCAGTAAGCGATTAGCTGACAGACTCCTGCAGCTGGCCTTTGCTGTTGATGACCAGGTAGGACACAGTTCTCCACTTTTAATACTGGATCATCATTTAATATTCACCATCAATAGCCTTCTTGCCTATATTTTGGGTAGGTGAGGCTGATGTTTTATTCATACTCCTACAGAGGAACTGTAAGTGTTCTTTGGTTTAATTGAGTGACAATTTTAAATAACAAGGATTTTAGTATTCTGTTTGTGCTTTGTTTTTGTGCTTTCTTATAACATAGAAGAGTTTGGGATGGAAGCTTTAAAAACTTTGAATGGTTTTGTAAGAAATGAGTGGAACTTAATGTGCTTGAGATAAATGTCTCTTTACCTTAATTTTTACAGTGTGAGGAGCTAGTAAGCCTGCTGTTGAACACAGTGGTGTTATCTGTGCCATTATCAGGAGCATCCCAGAAGAATCTGATCAATTTCTCTCATGGACAGTATTTCTACAGCCTGTTCTCAGAAACAATCAATCAACAGCTGCTGAAAAACCTAGACGTGGTCATAGTCAAGCTTATGGAATCATCTGTTGGCAATCCCCAAATGGTATTAGATTACTTTTAAAATTGCAAAGTCAGTTAGAAATGTTATTTGATAGATTGTTTTATTTTTTTGTCATGGCCTACTGGCTATACCTTCATGATGTCTAGCAGCCTGTCATAGCTTGTCAACTTGACATTTCATGTCAAACTGAGTGGAAACTGCTTACCTGTTACCTATCCTGAAATCCATGA
The DNA here is from genome assembly GCF_000747805.2 of Chaetura pelagica. Lineage (NCBI taxonomy): Eukaryota > Metazoa > Chordata > Aves > Apodiformes > Apodidae > Chaetura > Chaetura pelagica. The sequence goes on from NW_009970725.1 coordinate 3,329,027, forward strand.
ATTTCAGGATTTTTTTGCGTAGTACTTCAGATCAAAAATGTCCTTTCAAAGCAAGTCTGATTGTTCCCATTTACTGTGCTTTGATTTTAATTGTAGAGTGGTCCCAGAGCACATGGACTGGATTTGTTTTGGGTAAAACTAAACTGGAAATACGAATTCCAGCCACTAATGGGCATTTAGTCCACAGATCAAAGTATTAAAAAGAGAGACAAGCACATACACAACCCTCCGTGACTTGAAATAAATACAGGGTAGATGTCATGTACTCAGTATTCTTGGCAACATTTGCTTTGCTCGACAGATTTTCTCCTGTTGGTCCACACTACTTACTAACGTAGAGCTCACTTTCAGGTCCAGGAAGGGATTTATGATTGAGCCTTCTTTTGGTGCTTCTGACATACAGAAGGGTCAAAAAGAGAGATCAAAAATCCATTTTCCCTTTTGCTTAAAAAGATGCTTAGTATAGTAGATGATTATTTTAAATATAGTTGGATTCTTTTTTGTCCAAGAGGTTATGCTTGAAGGTGTTGCTTCCAAGTATCATTCTAAAACACTGGGAGCATATTTTTTTGAGACCAGAAATGGTTTGATTGTAGAGAGGTGTTTTAAAGGGCTGATTCTTGTCACGACTTCGTAGTGTTTCCTGCGTGCTAAAATAGATTTAATTTTAAATGTCTCTCTTACAAATACTAGGCTGCTAATTTACATTGGCTGCATGTAGCATTAGTATTAAAAAATCTTCATTAATTTAATTAAAGCAAATAGACTAACTGGGTCAAACAAGCACTTCTCTGCTGTTCTTCTTTGCCTGACTTTAAAAGAAATATATTATGAATTACATTTGATAAGATCTTTCTTCTTTAGTTTTTTACATTTGTGACTGATGGGAATAAAAAAGAACACGTTTATTTTACTGTGTACATGCAAATTTAGTGAAATCAGAAGGGTGATAACATTAATCCAGTTTATTATGCGGTTGCTAGCTATTCAAGAGGAGGATGCAGAACTCAGGTTTGGAAGTCAGCAGCCATTGGTTTTAGACAGGTCTTTCTTAGACTGAAGAAAAGAGATTGAAACATATTTATTTTATAATATCTGCTATGCCGTGGTTTGTGCTTCTTTTCTAGATGTGTGCAAATAAGTTAGCATATGTGCTATTTTTCCCTATTTCTCTGCTTCGCACTAACTAAAATTTTCAAGTATTGATCTTTGGAGTCACTCTGGATTATCATTTATTTCTCCATATTTAGATGAAAGGTATGGGAGGAATTGCTGCATTGTACTCTGAATGAAGCAGGAGTAAATTGGAGACTTGTGGATCCCTGTGAGATATAAATCTAGCATTGCTACGTGATGCAATAAATTAAACTTAAGTTTGCTGTCATGTCAGGGTAGGATTTTCAAATGTCCTTAATTAGGCATATACTTTCCATTAAAAGCAGATAGATATATCTAAGGATGTGGTATAGAATTAAAAACTTCTTATATTTGGTACTAATCTTGACTTTCCAAAAAAAGATGCTTCTAATTTAGGTGCTTTTAGGACAGATAGTGTAGTAAGTCAGACAGAAAGACCTGAAGTTGAAGAGATTTTCTTTTAACAACAAACATTTTCACTCATGCAGATGTTCTGTTCTTCTGAATCTGTGGTGCTCTTTCATGGTTGCCCATCCCAATAGAGAGATCCTATCATCCTTTCATTTGAAATAAAAGAATCTATCTGTTGATTTTCCTTTCAGGTTGGTAGCATTTTGAATGGCATGTTAGATCAGAGTTTTAGGGAGCGTTCCGTACGCAAGCAGCAAGGAGTGAGACTGGTCACAGCTGTACTAAGAAACTGGAAGAAACTTGACAGCTGGTGGGCAAAAGGTTCAGCTCCTGAGAGCAAAATGGCAGTCTTGACCCTGCTGGCAAAAGTTCTGCAGGTATGTGTTTCTTTATAAAATCCAGGTAACTTTTTAAATTCTGTAGCATATGTTTTGGCTTTTTTATTTGCGAAGTACATTAAATGTTTGGACAGGCAAGAACTACTGGATTTTGCTCCTCTCATCCTGCTCCCTCTGTTGTTTTTTGTTTGTTTGTTTTTGTTTTTATTTTTAAACTGCTGTCATGTTTTAGTTGCCTCTTTTCTTTCTGGAGCATTGGTACAAGTGCAAAGAATGAGCTTGGAAACTGAGCAGCCTCCCATAGCATTCTTTGGCATGCCATCATCCAGAAGGTCACAATGGAGGAGTTCTACCCGTATTAGCAGACATCAGAAAGATCTTTATTCCAAAGACCTCTACATTTTTCTTACATCGTTGTTTTGGTCGTTTGTTTTGTTTTCCTTTTTCTATTTTGAAAACAGAATTTATCTACTTATCTATTGGGGTATTTTAGGAAATTGTAAAAGTAGCTGAATGCAAATATTTGCAAAGATCACGTATTGAGATTTTTTTTCCTTTTTTGTAATTATTTTGAAGTTGATTTTCTTTAAAGACATGTTTTAAGACAGAATGTGAGCTGTATTGCTGCATTAAGTGTCAGTGAAGCTGTCAGAAGGAAATCTGGCTCTGAGAGAGGGCTTAATATTTTTTTTTAAACTGGAAAATATCCGATAGGATTTTGTTTGTAGTGTGTAGGAGCTTTTAGAATTCCTTTTGATAGTCCCTTTAAAACCAAAATTAGACTGTATGTGCTTTAAACAGTTCTATAGCTCATGGGCATTTTATTGTTCGTTAATACAGTGATCTCTTTGACTAGTTTAAAAAAAAAAATCCTAATTTTTTTTTCTTCCGTCATTCCAGATAGATTCTTCAGTCTCATTCAACACCAATCATGAAGCATTTACAGCTGTTTTTACTACCTATACGAGTCTACTGACTGATCAGAATTTAGGCTTAAATCTTAAGGTAAATTGTTCACTTCAGTGGGTCCACTGGCCTTGCCAGATTAGAACATTAGTAGTTCATGAAATTCCCTGTTAATTGGCTTAAATTTTACCTTAGTTTGCACAGTGACATGGACATCACTTTCAATTTTTAGTCTCTTTTTCACCATCCTAAAAATAGTAAATTGTCCATTTTGTTCTTCAGACGGTAGACAGTATCACAGATGTTATGTTTTGATTTTAGGTGCTCTTTTTTTTCTTGCCCTAGGGAAAGGTGTGTAATTTTTAGGG